>NC_092114.1:21892823-21960229 GCF_045679555.1 Salvelinus alpinus
TGGGGGAGTGGGGAGGTTAAGGGCATCTGGATATTAAAGCCTTGCCTGTAACAGCAATGAAGAAAATAAAATTACAGCATATATGAGGAATTTTCCAACTAATGATGTGCGGATGTGGTAGCTATAGCACTGAGGGGAAAGAGGCTGACTGTGCTGTCTTTGTTCGCTGGGAGAGGGCCCCATGCAGCATTCCTGTACACTGTGCATACTTTGGCAACTGTTGCGCTCCATTTTATAACTGTATACAGTTTATGCTGCGGCTGCTCTCTACTGTAAGCTTGTGACTCTAACTCTGAGTCTTCTTTCCTTTCTTGGCCTGCTGTGAGGGTATTGTTGTTGTCTTTCTTGGCCTGCTGTGAGGGTATTGTTGTTGTCTTTCTTGGCCTGCTGTGAGGGTATTGTTGTTGTCTTTCTTGGCCTGCTGTGAGGGTATTGTTGTTGTCTTTCTTGGCCTGCTGTGAGGGTATTGTTGTTGTCTTTCTTGGCCTGCGGTGAGGGTATTGTTGTTGTGTTTCTTGGCCTGCGGTGAGGGTATTGTTGTCTTTCTTGGCCTGCTGTGAGGGTATTGTTGTGGTCTTTCTTGGCCTGCTGTGAGGGTATTGTTGTTGTCTTTCTTGGCCTGCTGTGAGGGTATTGTTGTTGTCTTTCTTGGCCTGCTGTGAGGGTATTGTTGTTGTCTTTCTTGGCCTGCTGTGAGGGTATTGTTGTTGTCTTTCTTGGCCTGCTGTGAGGGTATTGTTGTTGTCTTTCTTGGCCTGCGGTGCGGGTATTGTTGTTGTCTTTCTTGGCCTGCGGTGAGGGTATTGTTGTTGTCTTTCTTGGCCTGCGGTGAGGGTATTGTTGTCTTTCTTGGCTTGCTGTGAGGGTATTGTTGTTGTCTTTCTTGGCCTGCTGTGAGGGTATTGTTGTTGTCTTTCTTGGCCTGCTGTGAGGGTATTGTTGTTGTCTTTCTTGGCCTGCTGTGAGGGTATTGTTGTTGTCTTTCTTGGCCTGCTGTGAGGGTATTGTTGTTGTCTTTCTTGGCCTGCGGTGAGGGTATTGTTGTTGTCTTTCTTGGCCTGCTGTGAGGGTATTGTTGTTGTCTTTCTTGGCCTGCTGTGAGGGTATTGTTGTTGTCTTTCTTGGCCTGCTGTGAGGGTATTGTTGTTGTCTTTCTTGGCCTGCGGTGAGGGTATTGTTGTTGTGTTTCTTGGCCTGCGGTGAGGGTATTGTTGTCTTTCTTGGCCTGCTGTGAGGGTATTGTTGTTGTCTTTCTTGGCCTGCTGTGAGGGTATTGTTGTGGTCTTTCTTGGCCTGCTGTGAGGGTATTGTTGTTGTCTTTCTTGGCCTGCTGTGAGGGTATTGTTGTTGTCTTTCTTGGCCTGCTGTGAGGGTATTGTTGTTGTGTTTCTTGGCCTGCTGTGAGGGTATTGTTGTTGTCTTTCTTGGCCTGCTGTGAGGGTATTGTTGTTGTCTTTCTTGGCCTGCGGTGCGGGTATTGTTGTTGTCTTTCTTGGCCTGCGGTGAGGGTATTGTTGTTGTGTTTCTTGGCCTGCGGTGAGGGTATTGTTGTCTTTCTTGGCCTGCTGTGAGGGTATTGTTGTTGTCTTTCTTGGCCTGCTGTGAGGGTATTGTTGTTGTCTTTCTTGGCCTGCTGTGAGGGTATTGTTGTTGTCTTTCTTGGCCTGCTGTGCGGGTATTGTTGTTGTCTTTCTTGGCCTGCTGTGAGGGTATTGTTGTTGTCTTTCTTGGCCTGCGGTGAGGGTATTGTTGTTGTCTTTCTTGGCCTGCTGTGAGGGTATTGTTGTTGTCTTTCTTGGCCTGCTGTGAGGTTATTGTTGTTGTCTTTCTTGGCCTGCGGTGAGGGTATTGTTGTTGTCTTTCTTGGCCTGCTGTGAGGGTATTGTTGTTGTCTTTCTTGGCCTGCTGTGAGGGTATTGTTGTTGTCTTTCTTGGCCTGCTGTGAGGGTATTGTTGTTGTCTTTCTTGGCCTGCGGTGAGGGTATTGTTGTTGTCTTTCTTGGCCTGCTGTGAGGGTATTGTTGTTGTCTTTCTTGGCCTGCTGTGAGGGTATTGTTGTTGTCTTTCTTGGCCTGCTGTGAGGGTATTGTTGTTGTCTTTCTTGGCCTGCGGTGAGGGTATTGTTGTTGTCTTTCTTGGCCTGCGGTGAGGGTATTGTTGTTGTCTTTCTTGGCCTGCTGTGAGGGTATTGTTGTTGTCTTTCTGGCCTGCTGTGAGGGTATTGTTGTTGTCTTTCTGGCCTGCTGTGAGGGTATTGTTGTTGTCTTTCTTGGCCTGCGGTGAGGGTATTGTTGTCTTTCTTGGCCTGCGGTGAGGGTATTGTTGTTGTCTTTCTTGGCCTGCTGTGAGGGTATTGTTGTTGTCTTTCTTGGCCTGCTGTGAGGGTATTGTTGTTGTCTTTCTTGGCCTGCGGTGAGGGTATTGTTGTTGTCTTTCTTGGCCTGCTGTGAGGGTATTGTTGTTGTCTTTCTTGGCCTGCTGTGAGGGTATTGTTGTTGTCTTTCTTGGCCTGCTGTGAGGGTATTGTTGTTGTCTTTCTTGGCCTGCGGTGAGGGTATTGTTGTTGTCTTTCTTGGCCTGCTGTGAGGGTATTGTTGTTGTCTTTCTTGGCCTGCTGTGAGGGTATTGTTGTTGTCTTTCTTGGCCTGCTGTGAGGGTATTGTTGTTGTCTTTCTTGGCCTGCGGTGAGGGTATTGTTGTTGTCTTTCTTGGCCTGCGGTGAGGGTATTGTTGTTGTCTTTCTTGGCCTGCTGTGAGGGTATTGTTGTTGTCTTTCTTGACCTGCGGTGAGGGTATTGTTGTTGTCTTTCTTGGCCTGCGGTGAGGGTATTGTTGTGGTCTTTCTTGGCCTGCTGTGAGGGTATTGTTGTTGTCTTTCTTGGCCTGCGGTGAGGGTATTGTTGTCTTTCTTGGCCTGCGGTGAGGTTATTGTTGTTGTCTTTCTTGGCCTGCTGTGAGGGTATTGTTGTTGTCTTTCTTGGCCTGCTGTGAGGGTATTGTTGTTGTCTTTCTTGGCCTGCGGTGAGGGTATTGTTGTTGTCTTTCTTGGCCTGCTGTGAGGGTATTGTTGTTGTCTTTCTTGGCCTGCTGTGAGGGTATTGTTGTTGTCTTTCTTGGCCTGCTGTGAGGGTATTGTTGTTGTCTTTCTTGGCCTGCGGTGAGGGTATTGTTGTTGTCTTTCTTGGCCTGCGGTGAGGGTATTGTTGTTGTCTTTCTTGGCCTGCTGTGAGGGTATTGTTGTTGTCTTTCTGGCCTGCTGTGAGGGTATTGTTGTTGTCTTTCTGGCCTGCTGTGAGGGTATTGTTGTTGTCTTTCTTGGCCTGCGGTGAGGGTATTGTTGTCTTTCTTGGCCTGCGGTGAGGGTATTGTTGTCCTTCTTGGCCTGTGGTGAGGGTATTGTTGTTGTCTTTCTGGCCTGCTGTGAGGGTATTGTTGTTGTCTTTCTTGGCCTGCGGTGAGGGTATTGTTGTCTTTCTTGGCCTGCGGTGAGGGTATTGTTGTCCTTCTTGGCCTGCGGTGAGGGTATTGTTGTTGTCTTTCATGTCAATTTTCTTTTGAAAGAGAAAAGGTTAAAAGTCAAAGTGACTCTGTTGAAAATAGTGGTGTCTATTGGCTATCTGACTGCTGAGCTTACTTTCTAAACAGGACATGTTTATCATGGTGAAGTGTCTTTCTAAACAGGACATGTTTATCATGGTGAAGTGTCTTTCTAAACAGGACATGTTTGTCATGGTGAAGTGTCTTTCTAAACAGGACATGTTTATCATGGTGAAGTGTCTTTCTAAACAGGACATGTTTGTCATGGTGAAGTGTTCAGTAAAAACAGTAAAGTACAGTAAAGTACAATAAAGTACAGTAAATACAGTAAAAACAGTAAAGTACAGTAAGTAGAGTAGGGTACAGTAAGTACAGTAAAAACAGTAAAGTACAGTAAAGTACAGTAAAAACAGTTAAGTACAGTAGAGTACAGTAAGTACAGTAAAGTACAGTACAGTAAAAACAGTAAAGTACTGTAAAGTACAGTAAAAACAGTAAAGTACAGTACAAACAGTAAAGTACAGTAAGTACCGTCTCTACCATGCTTCACTATAGACAGCTTGCTTTTTTAGCAACAAAACCGACTTGACTATGGGGCAAAACAGACGGGTTGGTTAGACTGTTGACAACATGTCAACTATATTTAGTTTAGAATGTTTATTGAGAACATTAATACATTTGCACAATGAGCACTTGTTGTCTCTCAAATACTGTACGTCGTTAGCTTGCTAGTGAATTTGAGCCATATTAGCATAGACATGATATCAGTCAAAACACCTAAAAACAAGACATGGTATCAAGAACAAGATACAACAACCTGAAACGAGCCACCTACACAGGAGGTATTCCTGGTCAGGGCCCTAAATTATGCATCATTACATATGACAGTTAGGGTCAGGAGGTTTTCCTGGTCAGGGCCCTAATTATTTTCCTGAACACACGACCTGACCAGGCAGGTAAAACTCTTGGCCCTAAACCACTGGAAGGAACCTGCTGTCTCTCTCTCTGTCGCCATTTTGTCCTTAAAAAACATGAGCTGACGCACACCCAGAAAAATGTAGTTCGTGTGGAGGTGTTGATTAACGTCGAATGAACCATAAACTATAAAAATAAAGAAAGTCACACCATATACCGTTGAAGTCGGAAGTTAGGTTGGAGTCATTAAAACTCGTTTTTCAACCACTCCACAAATTTCTTGTTAACAAACTATAGTTTTGGCAAGTCAGTTAGGACATCTACTTTGTGCATGACACAAGTCATTTTCCCAACAATTATTTACAGTCAGATTATTTCACTTATAATTCACTGTATCACAATTCCAGTAGGTCAGAAGTTTACATACACTAAGTTGACTGTGCCTTTAAACAGTTTGGAAAAGTCCAGAAAATGATGTCATGGATTTAGAAGCTTCCGATAGGCTAATTGACATCTTTTGAGTCAATTGGAGGTGTACCTGTGGATGTATTTCAAGGCCTACCTTTAAACTCAGTGCCTCTTTGGGAAAATCATGGGAAAATCAAAAGAAATCAGCCGACCTCAGAAAGAAAATTGTGGACCTCCACAAGTCTGATTCATCCTTGGGAACATTTTTCCAAACGCCTGAAGGTACCACATTCATCTGTACAAACAATAGTATGCAAGTCTAAACACCATGGAACCACGCAGCCGTCATACCGCTCAGGAAGGAGACGCGTTCTGTCTCCTAGAGATTAACGTACTTTGGTGCGAAAAGTGCAAATCAATCCCAGAACAACAGCAAAGGACCTTGTGAAGATGCTGGAGGAAACAGGTACAAAAGTATCTATATCCACAGTAAAACGAGTCCTATATCGACATAACCTGAAAGGCCACTCAGCAGGGAAGAAGCCACTGTTCCAAAACCGCCACAAAAAAGCCAGACTATGGTTTGCAACTGCACATGGGGACAAAGATCGTACTTTTTGGAGAAATGTCCTCTGGTCTGATGAAACAAAAATAGAACTGTTTGGCCATAATGACCATCATTATGTTTGGAGCAATAAGGGGGAGGCTTGCAAGCCGAAGAACACCATCCCAACCGTGAAGCACGGGGGTGGCAGCATCATGTTGTGGGGGTGCTTTGCTGCAGGAGGGACTGGTGCACTTCACAAAATAGATGTCATCATGAGGCGGGAAAATTATGTGGATATATTGAAGCAACATCTCAAGACAACAGTCGGGGAGTTAAAGCTTGGTCGCAAATGGGTCTTCCAAATGGACAATGACCCCAAGCATACTTCCAAAGTTGTGGCACAATGGCTTAAGGACAACAAAGTCAAGATATTGGAGTGGCCATCACAAAGCCCTGACCACAATCCTATAGAAAATGTGTGGGCAGAACTGAAAAAGCGTGTGTGCGCAAGGAGGCCTACAAACCTGACTCTGGGCTGAATGGGCCAAAATTCACCCAACTTATTGTGGGAAGCTTGTGGAAGGCTACCTGAAACGTTTGACCCAAGTTAAACAATTTAAAGGCAATGCTACCAAATTTCTAATTTAGTATATGTAAACTTCTGACCCACTAGGAATGTGATGGGGAAAAAAGCTGAAATAATCATTCTCTACTATTATTCTGACATTTCACATGCTTAAAATAAAGTGGTGATCTTAACTGACCTAAGACAGGGACTTTTTTACTAGGATTAAATGTCAGGAACTGTCAAAAACTGAGTTTAAATGTATTTGGCTAAGGTGGATGTAATCTTCCGACTTGAACTGTATGAACTCTAACTGGCCCTGAGGAAGACGCAGGGATGCCGAGACGTTGGTAAATACCCATTACATTTCTGGGAGTTTAAATATGGAGTGTGCGACTTTCTTTATCGCCATTTTGTCCTTAGCCAAACATTTGGTGGATCTGGTCCTTTTAAAGGTGTCAGTCCATCCGGGGCGGGAGCCCTACATGGTAGAAAAGAATGTGACCGCGGGCCACATGGTCAAAAGTATTGCACTACATAGGGAATAGGGTGCCATTTGGGACACAGCCTGTGTTGAAGGCAGGGGCCTTTCATCCTGAGATTCCTTTGAGAGAGAGAATGTAAACACGGGCCCCCGGCCAAGCCCATCAGCCAGGCTTACGACTAATCACATTGTGTCTCGATTGTTTTAATTCCACAGGGGATATCAAAGAGAGACGCTGGCTGGGGCAATAGTGGAATAGTGCTGGGTTGGGGTGGGTGGATAGTACTGGCTGAGGGGGGAGAAGGGGGGATGGAGGTAGTTTAAGGCTCTATTAACAGGGCACAATGCCTGCCCAATGATCTCTTTAGCGCTCCACACTGGTCCAGTCTTTAACAGTACAGTTGTACTGGACACAGCGCTGCGACGGAGAGAGAAAGAGACAGAGGGAGAGAGGGAGAGAGAGAGGGAAAGTGAGGCAGAGGGAAAGAGATAGGCAGAGGGAAAGAGAGAGAGAGAGGCAGAGGGAAATAGAGAGAGAGGCAGAGGGAAAGAGGTGAGAGAGCGAGAGGGAGAGAGCGAGAGGCAGAGGCAGAGGGAGAGAGAGGCAGAGGGAAAGAGGTGAGAGAGCGAGAGGCAGAGGGAGAGAGAGGGAGGCACAGGAAAAGAGAGAAAGAAAGAGGCCGAGGGAAAGAACGATAGAGAGGCAGAGTGAGTGAGAGAGACAGGGAAAGAGAGATAAAGACAGAGGGAAAGAGAGAGGCAGAGGGAAAGAGAGAGAGAAAGAGACGGGCAGAGGGAAAGAGCGAGAGAGGCAGAGGGAAAGAGAGGGAGAGGCAGAGGGAAACGGAGAGTGAGAGAGAGAAAGGCAACAAAAGAGAGAGCGAGAGGGGCAACACGAGAGGGAGGAAGGCGGATGTGCTCGGTCAGTGGAGCTTGCCTTGGAGGATCTGCTGCATGGCTGCTTTCTGTGCTGCCTGTTCTTTCTGCCTGTGCTGCTTGTCTGCCTGCTCTGCCTGCCTGTGCTGCTTGTCTGCCTGCCTGTGCTGCCTGTGCTGCCTGTTCTGCCTGCCTGTTCTGCCTGTCTCCCTGTGCTGCCTGTTCTGCCTGCCTGTTTGCCATTTCCTCTCCAGTGTGTAGCAGAGAGCGAGTTGGGCCAGACGGGATGGATGCTCTCAGCAGAAAGGAATGCCCAGAATGTTGTCCTTTAATCTGGAGTCAGCCAGCCCAGGACACGGCTGCTTTATCTGACCGCCTCTGTTCTGTTAGCAGACAAGCAGCAGCTCCACACAAGCAGAGCTAAAGGAGAGGCCTGCATACCTGTCAGTCAGGCTACAGTCCCAGCCCCCTGGCCCTGGCCTGCACAGACATGGGAGAAGAAGAGGAGATGGAGGGTGGGTGGGAAGGAGGCACAGGGGGGAGAAAAATAATAGAGAGAGAGAATGGGGCGGGAGGGGAGACAGTGAGACGGGTGGGGATATACAGTCCTGGCCAAAAGTTTTGAGAATGACACAAATATTAATTATCACAAAGTTTGCTGCTTCAGTGTCTTTAGATATTTTTGTCAGATGCTACTATGGAATTCTGAAGTATATTGACAAGCTTTTCATAAGTGTCAAAGGCTTTTATTGACAATTACGTGAAGTTGATGCAAAGAGTCAATATTTGCAGTGTTGACCCTTCTTTTTCAAGACCTCTGCAATCCGCCATGGCATGCTGTCAATTAACTTCTGGGCCACATCCTGACTGATGGCAGCCCATTCTTGCATAATCAATGCTTGGAGTTTGTCAGAATTTGTGTGTTTTTGTTTGTCCACCCGCCTCTTGAGGGTTGACCACAAGTTCTCAATGGGATTAAGGTCTGGGGAGTTTACTGGCCATGGACCCAAAATATCGATGTTTTGTTCCTCGAGCCACTCAGTTATCACTTTTGCCTTATGGCAAGGTGCTCCATAATGCTGGAAAAGGTATTGTTCGTCACCAAACTGTTCCTGGATGGTTGGGAGAAGTTGCTCTCGGAGGATGTGTTGGTACCATTCTTTATTCATTGCTGTTTTCTTAGGCAAAATTGTGAGTGAGCCCACTCCCTTGGCTAAGAAGCAACCCCACACATGAATGGTCTCAGGATGCTTTACTGTTGGCATGACACAGGACTGATGGTAGCGCTCACCTTGTCTTCTCCGGACAAGCTTTTTTCCGGATGCCCCAAACAATCGGAAAGGGGATTCATCAGAGAAAATGACTTTACCCCAGTCCTCAGCAGTCCAATCCCTGTACGTTTTGCAGAATATCAGTCTGTCCCTGATGTTTTTCCTGTAGAGAAGTGGCTTCTTTGCTGCCCTTCAGGACACCAGGCCATCCTCAAAAAGTCTTTGCCTCACTGTGCGTGCAGATGCACTCACACCTGCCTGCTGCCATTCCTGAGCAAGCTCTGTACTGGTGGTACCCCGATCCCGCAGCTGAATCAACTTTAGGAGATGGTTGTGGCGCTTGCTGGACTTTCTTGTGCGCCCTGAAGCCTTTTTCACAACAATTGAACCGCTCTCATTGAAGTTCTTGATGATCCGATAAATGGTTGATTTAGGTGCAATCTTACTGGCAGCAATATCCTTGCCTGTGAAGCCCTTTTTGTGCAAAGCAATGATGACGGCATGTGTTTCCTTCCAGGTAACTATGATTGACAGAGGAAGAACAATGATTCCAAGCACCACCCTCCTTTTGAAGCTTCCAGTCTGTTATTCGAACTCAATCAGCCTTGTCCTCATCAACACTCACACCTGTGTTAATGAGAGAATCACTGACCTGATGTCAGCTGGTCCTTTTGTGGAAGGGCTGAAATGCAGTGGAAATGTTTTTTTTGAGATTCAGTTCATTTGCATGGCAAAGAGGGACTTTGCAATTAATTGCAATTCATCTGATCACTCTTCATAACATTCTGGAGTATATGCAAATTGCCATCATACAAAGTGAGGCAGCAGACTTTGTGAAAAGTAATATTTGTGTCATTCTCAAAACTTTTGGCTACGACTGTAGAAAGAAAGTTAGAAGATTTTTTACAAATTAGATCAGTATGATAACAGCCTTGATTAATATTTTTTCTTAAAAGCGTAATCTGGGATTCAAACAATCAAATCAATCAATCAAATATATTTTATAAAGCCCTTTTTACATCAGCAGTTGTTTCAAAGTACTATACAGAAACCCAGCCTAAAAGACCAAGCAATGCAGATGCAGAAGCACTGTGGCTAGAAGAAACTCCCTAGAAAGCCAGAAACCTAGGAAGAAACCTAGAGAGGAACCAGGCTCTGAGGGGTGGCCAGTCCTCTTCTGGCTGTGCCGGGTGGAGATTATAAGAGTACATGGCCATTAAGTTCAGATCGTTCTTGAAGATGTTCAAACGTTCATAGATGACCAGCAGGGTCAAATAATAATCACTGGTTATAGAGGGTGCAGCAATTCAATACCTCAGGAATAAATGTCAGTTGGCTTTTCATAGCCAAGCATTCAGAGGTCGAGACGGCAAGTCCGGGAGAGAGGGAGAGAAAGAGTAGGTCCGAGACAGTAGCACATCCGGTGAAACAAGTCAGGGTTCCATAACCGCAGACACAACGTCAGAACTGGGTCCTGGGGCATGGTCCTGGGGCATGGTCCTGGGGCATGGTCCTGGGGCATGGTCCTGGGGCATGGTCCTGAGGCATGGTCCTGGGGCATGGTCCTGGGGCTCCTAGAGAGAGAGACTGAGGAGAATTAGAGGGGACATGACTAAGATCACACAGTAACCAGATAGGACAGGAGAATTTAAGATCACACAGTAACCAGATAGGACAGGAGAATTTAAGATCACACAGTAACCAGATAGGACAGGAGAATTTAAGATCACACAGTAACCAGATAGGACAGGAGAATTTAAGATCACACAGTAACCAGATAGGACAGGAGAATTTAAGATCACACAGTAACCAGATAGGACAGGAGAATTTAAGATCACACAGTAACCAGATAGGACAGG
Source organism: Salvelinus alpinus (assembly GCF_045679555.1). Taxonomy (NCBI): domain Eukaryota; kingdom Metazoa; phylum Chordata; class Actinopteri; order Salmoniformes; family Salmonidae; genus Salvelinus; species Salvelinus alpinus. Next base: position 21,903,286 of record NC_092114.1, read on the forward strand.
AGAATTTAAGATCACACAGTAACCAGATAGGACAGGAGAATTTAAGATCACACAGTAACCAGATAGGACAGGAGAATTTAAGATCACACAGTAACCAGATAGGACAGGAGAATTTAAGATCACACAGTAACCAGATATGATAGGCTGACCATAACCCCTCCGGCACATAAGATATTGCAGCAGAGATACGGGAGACTGAAACAGTGGTGTTCGGGGGACAACCAAGCTTTCACCCTGCCTCTTTTTTGGGATATATACCATTAATTTAAAAGTCCAAAAAGTGATGTATCAATCCCAAATTGCCCCTTTAAGTTGTACATGTTGAATTGGACATTCCTTTTTCCACAATCAGAAGTCTTCATGTCTTGATTGAGTTACTGTTCAGCTGCTCCGTTATTTCACAGAGTATATCCTGATTTATAGAGAGATGCCGACCGATGTGTTTTATGGAGAGAGAGAGTGAATTGTCTGTGTGCAGACAGAGACATAGGTGTATATGCTTCCTTGAAATACAGAGAGACGTACTGTATGTGTTTTACAGACACATAAGGATTATATAAAGAGATGTGTAGATATTTTATAGAGAGAGGAGAAACAAAGGACGCGTGCGCTTCAGCGGGTCATCTTTAGCAGTAGTGACGCCTGATGTTTTCTGGGTCTGCATAAAGGCCATGAGGCTTGGAAAGGGAAAGTGTTTATGAATCACTTCCACTTGGTACATGCAGCATATTATTTCTTCAGGAATGCCAAATGATTGCCCTTTAACCATTATAAAGTATGCATAGTTGTCAAATAGAACGAAAGGAATACTCTGACTGTATCCCGAATGGCACCCTATTCCTTATGTAGTGCACTACTTTTGACCAGGGCCCATAGGGGACACAAACACTTGACTTGCGTGATGAATAACCTTAGCTGAGACCTGAAGACTTGAGTTTGCTCCCTGGGCTAGTACCTAGGCCCTAGGTGTTCGCTCCGCAGGCCAATGCAGTCTTGTGGTGCTCAGGGGTCAGGGTTCAAGCCCAGCCAGTCACACTCCTCTGACGATCATTGCTGTACATGGTGTATGTATGCCATACCAAACACATGATGATCTGGGACCAGGAAATGGCTCTCTAAAGGCACAAATCATTACTGTGTGTTGCAGCAAGTCTTCTCCGGGCCAGTTCTGCATGGTAACAACACTTACTGCAATGCACTTCCTGCTGTGTCTGTCTGTGGCCTAGCCTTCGAATAACAGCGGATATACGTACTTAAACACTCACATCAGTTAGCATTGACTATGTGGTTCTTCCTAGAAGTCTGCTGCTAGCTGCTTTGTGGTGTTTGAAATAGATGTCACCTGCAGAAACAGCAGGCATCTGTCTTTCCCTTTGAGAAACATAACCACAGGAAAGAGTCTCATTGGGTTTGATATCGTACACATGCCTTTATCCATGTTTTATCGGAGTGATCTATGTCTCTCTAATTGTGGTGGTATGTTCTGTAATTTCATTTTGAGACCTTTTTTGGTCTGAAATATTAAAGCTCACATCAACACTCAATTCAGTTGTATACAATGTGGTTATGACGTAGAGCTGTGGCAAGAGAGAGAGAGATTGATATATGTGATAAGAAAACAAACATGACATGAAATCACATTCATTGTCATGCAGAAGATGATCCTGCCAATTGGGCAGTGCAACCACCATTTCATTCATGGTTTTTCTCAACTCCCCCTCACTACTCAAAAATCTTCACTGGCCTGCCTGAATTATGTGCATTTCATCTCAGGTCACGTGACAAGAGCTAACCAACACTGTTCTCTGCTTCGACTTCCTCTCCATTTCCACTAAACCAGGGAGAATGATCTGAAATAGTGCCCCCAGAAATAGCATCTGACCATTCTATCAGTTCACATGAAGAACATGATGACTTTTTTTAATGCACATAATCAACCTCTTCACAGACCAACACCAGTGAACTCTGTCTCTTCACACACCAACACCAGTGAACTCTGTTTCTCTTCACACACCAACACCAGTGAACTCTGTCTCTTCACACACCAACACCAGTGAACTCTGTCCCTCTTCAAACACCAACACCAGTGAACTCTGTCTCTTCACACACCAACACCAGTGAATTCTGTCTCTCTTCACACACCAACACCAGTGAACTCTGTCCCTCTTCACACACCAACACCAGTGAACTCTGTCTCTTCACACACCAACACCAGTGAACTCTGTCTCTCTTCACACACCAACACCAATGAACTCTGTCTCTCTTCACACACCAACACCAGTGAACTCTGTCCCTCTTCAAACACCAACAACAGTGAACTCTGTCTCTCTTCACACACCAACACCAGTGAACTCTGTCTCTCTTCACACACACCAACACCAGTGAACTCTGTCTCTCTTCACAGACCAACACCAGTGAACTCTGTCTCTCTTCACACACCAACACCAGTGAACTCTGTCTCTTCACACACCAACACCAGTGAACTCTGTCTCTCTTCACACACCAACACCAGTGAACTCTGTCTCTCTTCACACACCAACACCAGTGAACTCTGTCTCTTCACACACCAACACCAGTGAACTCTGTCAGTCTTCACTCACCAACACCAGTGAATTCTGTCTTTCTTCACACACCAACACCTGTGAACTCTCTCTCTTCACACACCAACACCAGTGAACTCTGTCTCTCTTCACACACCAACACCAGTGACCTCTGTCTCATCACACACCAACACAATTGAACTGTCTCTCTTCACAGACCAACACCAGTGAACTCTCTCTCTTCACACACCAACACCAGTGAACTCTGTCTCTCTTCACACACCAACACCAGTGACCTCTGTCTCATCACACACCAACACAAATGAACTGTCTCTCTTCACAGACCAACACCAGTTAACTCTCTCTCTTCACACACCAACACCAGTGAACTCTGTCTCTCTTCACACACCAACACCAGTGAACTCTGTCTCTCTTCACACACCAACAACAATGAACTCTCTCTCTTCACACACCAACACCAGTGAACTCTGGCTCTCTTCACAGACCAACACCAGTGAACTCTGTCTCTTCAAACACCAACAACAGTGAACTCTCTCTCTTCACACACACCAACACCAGTGAACTCTGTCTCTCTTCACACACCAACACCAGTGAACTCTGTCTCTCTTCACAGACCAACACCAGTGAACTCTGTCTCTCTTCACACACCAACACCAGTGAACTCTGTCTCTTCACACACCAACACCAGTGAACTCTGTCTCTCTTCACACACCAACACCAGTGAACTCTGTCTCTCTTCACACACCAACACCAGTGAACTCTGTCTCTTCACACATCAACACCAGTGAACTCTGTCTCTCTTCACACACCAACACCAGTGAACTCTGTCAGTCTTCACTCACCAACACCAGTGAATTCTGTCTTTCTTCACACACCAACACCAGTGAACTCTGTCTCTTCACACACCAACACCAGTGAACTCTGTCTCTCTTCACACACCAACACCAGTGAACTCTGTCTCTCTTCACACACCAACACCAGTGAACTCTGTCTCTTCACACACCAACACCAGTGAACTTTCTCTCTCTTCACACACCAACACCAGTGAACTCTGTCAGTCTTCATTTACCAACACCAGTGAATTCTGTCTTTCTTCACACACCAACACCAGTGAACTCTGTCTCTCTTCACACACCAACACCAGTGACCTCTGTCTCATCACACACCAACACAAATTAACTGTCTCTCTTCACAGACCAACACCAGTGAACTCTCTCTCTTCACACACCAACACCAGTGAACTCTGTCAGTCTTCATTTACCAACACCAGTGAATTCTGTCTTTCTTCACACACCAACACCAGTGAACTCTGTCTCTCTTCACACACCAACACCAGTGACTTCTGTCTCATCACACACCAACACAAATTAACTGTCTCTCGTCACAGACCAACACCAGTGAACTCTCTCTCTTCACACACCAACACCAGTGAACTCTCTCTCTTCACACACCAACACCAGTGAACTCTCTCTCTTCACACACCAACACCAGTGAACTCTCTCTCTCTTCACACACCAACACCAGTGAACTCTCTCTCTCTTCACACACCAACACCAGTGAATTCTGTCTTTCTTCACACACCAACACCAGTGAACTCTCTGTCTTCACACACCAACACCAGTGAACTCTGGCTCTCTTCACAGACCAACACCAGTGAACTCTGTCTCTTCACACACCAACACCAGTGAACTCTGTCAGTCTTCACTCACCAACACCAGTGAATTCTGTCTTTCTTCACACACCAACACCTGTGAACTCTCTCTCTTCACACACCAACACCAGTGAACTCTGTCTCTCTTCACACACCAACACCAGTGACCTCTGTCTCATCACACACCAACACAATTGAACTGTCTCTCTTCACAGACCAACACCAGTGAACTCTCTCTCTTCACACACCAACACCAGTGAACTCTGTCTCTCTTCACACACCAACACCAGTGACCTCTGTCTCATCACACACCAACACAAATGAACTGTCTCTCTTCACAGACCAACACCAGTTAACTCTCTCTCTTCACACACCAACACCAGTGAACTCTGTCTCTCTTCACACACCAACACCAGTGAACTCTGTCTCTCTTCACACACCAACAACAATGAACTCTCTCTCTTCACACACCAACACCAGTGAACTCTGGCTCTCTTCACAGACCAACACCAGTGAACTCTGTCTCTTCAAACACCAACAACAGTGAACTCTCTCTCTTCACACACACCAACACCAGTGAACTCTGTCTCTCTTCACACACCAACACCAGTGAACTCTGTCTCTCTTCACAGACCAACACCAGTGAACTCTGTCTCTCTTCACACACCAACACCAGTGAACTCTGTCTCTTCACACACCAACACCAGTGAACTCTGTCTCTCTTCACACACCAACACCAGTGAACTCTGTCTCTCTTCACACACCAACACCAGTGAACTCTGTCTCTTCACACATCAACACCAGTGAACTCTGTCTCTCTTCACACACCAACACCAGTGAACTCTGTCAGTCTTCACTCACCAACACCAGTGAATTCTGTCTTTCTTCACACACCAACACCAGTGAACTCTGTCTCTTCACACACCAACACCAGTGAACTCTGTCTCTCTTCACACACCAACACCAGTGAACTCTGTCTCTCTTCACACACCAACACCAGTGAACTCTGTCTCTTCACACACCAACACCAGTGAACTTTCTCTCTCTTCACACACCAACACCAGTGAACTCTGTCAGTCTTCATTTACCAACACCAGTGAATTCTGTCTTTCTTCACACACCAACACCAGTGAACTCTGTCTCTCTTCACACACCAACACCAGTGACCTCTGTCTCATCACACACCAACACAAATTAACTGTCTCTCTTCACAGACCAACACCAGTGAACTCTCTCTCTTCACACACCAACACCAGTGAACTCTGTCAGTCTTCATTTACCAACACCAGTGAATTCTGTCTTTCTTCACACACCAACACCAGTGAACTCTGTCTCTCTTCACACACCAACACCAGTGACCTCTGTCTCATCACACACCAACACAAATTAACTGTCTCTCGTCACAGACCAACACCAGTGAACTCTCTCTCTTCACACACCAACACCAGTGAACTGTCTCTCTTCACAGACCAACACCAGTTAACTCTCTCTCTTCACACACCAACACCAGTGAACTCTGTCTCTCTTCACACACCAACACCAGTGAACTCTGTCTCTCTTCACACACCAACAACAATGAACTCTCTCTCTTCACACACCAACACCAGTGAACTCTGGCTCTCTTCACAGACCAACACCAGTGAACTCTGTCTCTTCAAACACCAACAACAGTGAACTCTCTCTCTTCACACACACCAACACCAGTGAACTCTGTCTCTCTTCACACACCAACACCAGTGAACTCTGTCTCTCTTCACAGACCAACACCAGTGAACTCTGTCTCTCTTCACACACCAACACCAGTGAACTCTGTCTCTTCACACACCAACACCAGTGAACTCTGTCTCTCTTCACACACCAACACCAGTGAACTCTGTCTCTCTTCACACACCAACACCAGTGAACTCTGTCTCTTCACACATCAACACCAGTGAACTCTGTCTCTCTTCACACACCAACACCAGTGAACTCTGTCAGTCTTCACTCACCAACACCAGTGAATTCTGTCTTTCTTCACACACCAACACCAGTGAACTCTGTCTCTTCACACACCAACACCAGTGAACTCTGTCTCTCTTCACACACCAACACCAGTGAACTCTGTCTCTCTTCACACACCAACACCAGTGAACTCTGTCTCTTCACACACCAACACCAGTGAACTTTCTCTCTCTTCACACACCAACACCAGTGAACTCTGTCAGTCTTCATTTACCAACACCAGTGAATTCTGTCTTTCTTCACACACCAACACCAGTGAACTCTGTCTCTCTTCACACACCAACACCAGTGACCTCTGTCTCATCACACACCAACACAAATTAACTGTCTCTCTTCACAGACCAACACCAGTGAACTCTCTCTCTTCACACACCAACACCAGTGAACTCTGTCAGTCTTCATTTACCAACACCAGTGAATTCTGTCTTTCTTCACACACCAACACCAGTGAACTCTGTCTCTCTTCACACACCAACACCAGTGACTTCTGTCTCATCACACACCAACACAAATTAACTGTCTCTCGTCACAGACCAACACCAGTGAACTCTCTCTCTTCACACACCAACACCAGTGAACTCTCTCTCTTCACACACCAACACCAGTGAACTCTCTCTCTTCACACACCAACACCAGTGAACTCTCTCTCTCTTCACACACCAACACCAGTGAACTCTCTCTCTCTTCACACACCAACACCAGTGAATTCTGTCTTTCTTCACACACCAACACCAGTGAACTCTCTGTCTTCACACACCAACACCAGTGAACTCTGGCTCTCTTCACAGACCAACACCAGTGAACTCTGTCTCTTCACACACCAACACCAGTGAACTCTGTCAGTCTTCACTCACCAACACCAGTGAATTCTGTCTTTCTTCACACACCAACACCTGTGAACTCTCTCTCTTCACACACCAACACCAGTGAACTCTGTCTCTCTTCACACACCAACACCAGTGACCTCTGTCTCATCACACACCAACACAATTGAACTGTCTCTCTTCACAGACCAACACCAGTGAACTCTCTCTCTTCACACACCAACACCAGTGAACTCTGTCTCTCTTCACACACCAACACCAGTGACCTCTGTCTCATCACACACCAACACAAATGAACTGTCTCTCTTCACAGACCAACACCAGTTAACTCTCTCTCTTCACACACCAACACCAGTGAACTCTGTCTCTCTTCACACACCAACACCAGTGAACTCTGTCTCTCTTCACACACCAACAACAATGAACTCTCTCTCTTCACACACCAACACCAGTGAACTCTGGCTCTCTTCACAGACCAACACCAGTGAACTCTGTCTCTTCAAACACCAACAACAGTGAACTCTCTCTCTTCACACACACCAACACCAGTGAACTCTGTCTCTCTTCACACACCAACACCAGTGAACTCTGTCTCTCTTCACAGACCAACACCAGTGAACTCTGTCTCTCTTCACACACCAACACCAGTGAACTCTGTCTCTTCACACACCAACACCAGTGAACTCTGTCTCTCTTCACACACCAACACCAGTGAACTCTGTCTCTCTTCACACACCAACACCAGTGAACTCTGTCTCTTCACACATCAACACCAGTGAACTCTGTCTCTCTTCACACACCAACACCAGTGAACTCTGTCAGTCTTCACTCACCAACACCAGTGAATTCTGTCTTTCTTCACACACCAACACCAGTGAACTCTGTCTCTTCACACACCAACACCAGTGAACTCTGTCTCTCTTCACACACCAACACCAGTGAACTCTGTCTCTCTTCACACACCAACACCAGTGAACTCTGTCTCTTCACACACCAACACCAGTGAACTTTCTCTCTCTTCACACACCAACACCAGTGAACTCTGTCAGTCTTCATTTACCAACACCAGTGAATTCTGTCTTTCTTCACACACCAACACCAGTGAACTCTGTCTCTCTTCACACACCAACACCAGTGACCTCTGTCTCATCACACACCAACACAAATTAACTGTCTCTCTTCACAGACCAACACCAGTGAACTCTCTCTCTTCACACACCAACACCAGTGAACTCTGTCAGTCTTCATTTACCAACACCAGTGAATTCTGTCTTTCTTCACACACCAACACCAGTGAACTCTGTCTCTCTTCACACACCAACACCAGTGACCTCTGTCTCATCACACACCAACACAAATTAACTGTCTCTCGTCACAGACCAACACCAGTGAACTCTCTCTCTTCACACACCAACACCAGTGAACTCTCTCTCTTCACACACCAACACCAGTGAACTCTATCTCTTCACACACCAACACCAGTGAACTCTCTCTCTCTTCACACACCAACACCAGTGAACTCTCTCTCTCTTCACACACCAACACCAGTGAATTCTGTCTTTCTTCACACACCAACACCAGTGAACTCTCTGTCTTCACACACCAACACCAGTGAACTCTGTCTCTCTTCACACACCAACACCAATGAACTGTCTCTCTTCACAGACCAACACCTGTGAATTCTGTCTCTTCAAACACCAACAACAGTGAACTCTGTCTCTTCACAGACCAACACCAGTGAACTCTCTCTCTTCACAGACCAACACCAGTGAACTCTCTCTCTTCACACACCAACACCAGTGAACTCTGTCTCTCATCAAACACCAACACCAGTGAACTCTGTCTCTCATCACACACCAACACCAATGAACTCTGTCTCTCATCACACACCAACACCAATGAACTCTGTCTCTCATCACACACCAACACCAATGAACTCTGTCTCTCATCACACACCAACACCAATGAACTCTGTCTCTCATCACACACCAACACCAATGAACTCTGTCTCTCATCACACACCAACACCAATGAACTCTGTCTCTCTTCACACACCAACACCAATGAACTCTGTCTCTCATCACACACACCAACACCAATGAACTCTGTCTCTCATCACACACCAACACCAATGAACTCTGTCTCTCTTCACAGACCAACACCAATGAACTCTGTCTTCTAAATACCTAATGCTAGTCTGGTAGATAACCGAATAACTTAAAGCTATGTAGGATTTTCACTCAGACTAGGAGCCAGATAAGTCTATAAACCAGAAATAATCTACCAAACCTGAGTGACCATATTATTTGACCCAATTATCTGAAGTGACGTTCATCGTTCCAAAGGTACAGTCCACATTAGCAAGGCCAAAGTTGAACATACAACCTCGTAGTAACTGGTGTACCAAACCGCGGGGCAAGCTCAGCTGTTCAGCATTGTTCAGAGTTCATCATTCTCACTGTGTTGGACAAACATGCAAGTCATTTGGGTAATAATCCCAAGGACCCCATTTCTGCCTTTGCTTACAAACATTGGTCTTTGCTGACACTTCGATAATCAGAGAGAGAGAGCAGCGGCTGCCGGGGCCTCGGGCCAAACGACCGCCGTAGGAAAAACTGGAGAAGGGAAAGCACCTGGAAGCAGTCCACGTTCTGGTGAGGGGTCACTGAGTTTTGTCTGGAGGCTTTCCCTACTGTAGCTGTTAACAATGCTGCTTTTCCTGTGGGCTAACAGTCAGTCGACACAGCTCCCAGCAGAGTACAAGCACAGGGTTAGAAATTGGGAGACGTGTGGGGAGCAGCTCTGGCACAAAATGGCTGCCTGCCTGCTTATTTCCTAGTTGGTTGCTACTACATAGTAGAGCAAGTAGTGCAAGAGGTGTTCCACACTTCCTCCCAAAGCACAGCAAAGCACTTTCAAACCTGATGTCTGTGGGGGGAACGCAATATAAATACAATTTAGTAACATTATTCTAAGAGCCAAGAGTTGTACTGGGGTTTGTTTGAGTATGACAGCTGCCTGATAAAGTTGTGTTAATCCTGTGAAAGCAGATGATCTAGTTGTAATGGACACACACACACACACACACACACACACACACACACACACACACACACACACACACACACACACACACACACACACACACACACACACACACACACACACACACACACACACACACACACACACACACACACACAGGGACCAGTACTGAGTTTCCTGATGGCTCACTATGGAAACACTGTGTGATCTGGGCATACCAAAACAGGAGCGCTCCCAGAGACCTGCCCTGCCAGATATGATTTCATACCTTATGTAACCCCGAGACAGGGACACAGAAACGTTAGCCCTTCTGTGTGTGTGTGTGTGTGTGTGTGTGTGTGTGTGTGTGTGTGTGTGTGTGTGTGTGTGTGTGTGTGTGTGTGTGTGTGTGTGTGTGTGTGTGTGTGTGTGCGTGCGTGCGTGCGTGCGTGCGTGCGTGCGTGTGTGCGTGCGTGCGAGCGTGCGAGCCTACTAGCCAGCCTACTAACAGTGTGTGCGTGTACGTGTCTGTGGCGTTCTCAGGTAAAACACTTAGAGAGAGAGGACTGTGAGGGTGAAAGGAGGAATGTGTCTCAGTTATTAGGAGTGCTCTAGTCTCAGCCTCTCTTTCTCTCCTCCTTTACTCCTCAACTCCTCTATTCCTCTCTTTCTCTCCTCCTTTACTCCTCTCCTCTCTTTCTCTCCTCCTTTACTCCTCTCCTCTCTTTCTCTCCTCCTTTACTCCTCTCCTCTTTTTCTCTCCTCCTTTACTCCTCTCCTCCTCTCTTTCTCTCCTCCTTTACTCCTCTCCTCCTCTCTTTACTCCTCTCCTCCTCTTTTTCTCTCCTCCTTTACTCCTCAACTCCTCTCTTTCTCTCCTCCTTTACTCCTCTCCTCCTCTTTTTCTCTCCTCCTTTACTCCTCAACTCCTCTCTTTCTCTCCTCCTTTACTCCTCTCCTCTCTTTCTCTCCTCCTTTACTCCTCTCCTCCTCTCTTTCTCTCCTCCTTTACTCATCTCCTCCTCTCTTTCTCTCCTCCTTTACTCCTCAACTCCTCTCTTTCTCTCCTCCTTTACTCCTCTCCTCCTCTCTTTCTCTCCTCCTTTACTCCTCAACTCCTCTCTTTCTCTCCTCCTTTACTCCTCTCCTCCTCTTTCTCTCCTCCTTTACTCCTCTCCTCTCTTTCTCTCCTCCTTTACTCCTCTCCTCCTCTTTCTCTCCTCCTTTACTCCTCTCCTCCTCTTTCTCTCCTCCTTTACTCCTCTCCTCCTCTTTCTCTCCTCCTTTACTCCTCTCCTCCTCTCTTTCTCTCCTCCTTTACTCCTCTCCTCCTCTTTCTCTCCTCCTTTACTCCTCTCCTCCTCTTTCTCTCCTCCTTTACTCCTCTCCTCCTCTCTTTCTCTCCTCCTTTACTTCTCTCCTCCTCTTTCTCTCCTCCTTTACTCCTCTCCTCCTCTCTTTCTCTCCTCCTTTACTCCTCTCCTCCTCTTTCTCTCCTCCTTTACTCCTCTCCTCCTCGTTGTCTCTCCTCCTTTACTCCTCAACTCCTCTCTTTCTCTCCTCCTTTACTCCTCTCTTCCTCTCTTTCTCTCCTCCTTTACTCCTCAACTCCTCTCTCCTCTTTCTCTCCAACTCATTATCAGGAAGGTGTTCATAATGTTTGGTATACTCAGTGTGTTAATTGTGTGTGTGTGCAGGTGGTGACGTTGTGGTACAGAGCCCCAGAGGTGTTGCTCCAGTCCAGCTATGCCACCCCAGTTGACCTGTGGAGTGTGGGCTGTATCTTCGCTGAGATGTTCAGGAGAAGGTGAGTGGTCCTGGTACACACACACACACACACACACACACACACACACACACACACACACACACACACACACACACACACACACACACACACACACACACACACACACTGGGAGACACTGCATATTGACACCAGATAACTAGCTGACACTATCGTTATACCACTGTGTGACACATCAGAACAGCAGTCCAACTGTCCTCCTCATACCACTTTTAAAACAGAGTCCAACTGTCACTCTGTCCTCCTCATACCACTTTTAAAACAGAGTCCAACTGTCACGCTGTCCTCCTCATACCACTTTTAAAACAGAGTCCAACTGTCACACTGTCCTCCTCATACCACTTTTAAAACAGAGTCCAGCTGTCACGCTGTCCTCCTCATACCACTTTTAAAACAGAGTCCAACTGTCACACTGTCCTCCTCATACCACTTTTAAAACAGAGTCCAACTGTCACGCTGTCCTCCTCATACCACTTTTAAAACAGAGTCCAACTGTCACGCTGTCCTCCTCATACCACTTTTAAAACAGAGTCCAGCTGTCACGCTGTCCTCCTCATACCACTTTTAAAACAGAGTCCAGCTGTCACGCTGTCCTCCTCATACCACTTTTAAAACAGAGTCCAGCTGTCACACTGTCCTCCTCATACCACTTTTAAAACAGAGTCCAACTGTCACGCTGTCCTCCTCATACCACTTTTAAAACAGAGTCCAACTGTCACGCTGTCCTCCTCATACCACTTTTAAAACAGAGTCCAGCTGTCACGCTGTCCTCCTCATACCACTTTTAAAACAGAGTCCAGCTGTCACGCTGTCCTCCTCATACCACTTTTAAAACAGAGTCCAACTGTCACGCTGTCCTCCTCATACCACTTTTAAAACAGAGTCCAACTGTCACTCTGTCCTCCTCATACCACTTTTAAAACAGAGTCCAACTGTCACGCTGTCCTCCTCATACCACTTTTAAAACAGAGTCCAACTGTCACACTGTCCTCCTCATACCACTTTTAAAACAGAGTCCAGCTGTCACGCTGTCCTCCTCATACCACTTTTAAAACAGAGTCCAACTGTCACACTCCCCTCACACACATAGCAGCTGTGTTTGAGGTCATTCACCATTTACAGAACACACTACTCTCTCTAACGGTCAACCCGGTGTTTGTATAGATCTCATCAAGAAAGGTCATGTCATCATTTAGCCAACAGCACACAACAACCTGTGTAACATTGATTAGTGGCGGTTCATTCATTGCCTTGTGTATGAGGCTAAATGAAGAGACATATCTCAGAAGTCATCAGAGCCAATGTGTCTGCCTAGTTCTTTTTCCCATTACAACATAGCCAGTGCCTTGTTCACACCAAGACTGCCTGCGCTGTCATGCCTAATGCATCCCAAATGGCACCCTTATCCCTACATAGTGCACTACTTTTGACCAGGGCTCATATGGCTCAGCTCGAAGTAGTGCATTATATAAAGAATAGGATGCCATTGGTTACCCACACATATTGTCATTGGGAAGCCACACATCTGACCACTGGTACAGAAAAACATGGGAACTATTTACAACGTTGATCTGAAGACCTACACTTGCAGGATCGTAATTTGAGCTAGTTTGCTACAGCAGGAAAATAATCCTTCATCAACAAGAAATGTTAATTATTATGTTGATCATAATGAATGGACGTTTTTTTGTAGGGGTTCATACATTTGAAGTTAGGGTGGTAATTACAAACTTTAGAAGCCTTTAAAAAAAGTTGAATTCATTACAAGTTTGCATTTCCTTCTGTGCAGGAAAATTCTCATAAACAAATCAAATAAAATTTTATTTGTCACATACACATGGTTAGCAGATGTTAATGCGAGTGTAGCGAAATGCTTGTGCTTCTAGTTCCGACAATGCAGTAATAACCAACAAGTAATCTAACCTAACAATTCCACAACTACTACCTTATACACACAAGTGTAAAGGGATAAAGAATATGTACATAAAGATATATGAATGAGTGATGGTACAGAACGGCATAGGCAAGATGCAGTAGATGGTATAGTGTACAGTATATACATATGAGATGAGTAATGTAGGGTATGTAAACATAAAGTGGCATAGTTTAAAGTGGCTAGTGGTACATGTATTACATAAAGATGGCAAGATGCAGTAGATGATATAGAGTACAGTATATACATATACATATGAGATGAGTAATGTAGGGTATGTAAACATTATATTAAGTGGCATTGTTTAAAGTGGCTAGTGGTACATTTTTACATAATTTGCATCAATTCCCATTATTAAAGTGGCTGGAGTTGAGTCAGTATGTTGGCAGCGGCCGCTAAATGTTAGTGGTGGCTGTTTAACAGTCTGATGGCCTTGAGATAGAAGCTGTTTTTCAGTCTCTCGGTCCCTGCTTTGATGCACCTGTACTGACCTCGCCTTCTGGATGATAGCGGGGTGAACAGGCAGTGGCTTGGGTGGTTGTTGTCCTTGATGATCTTTATGGCCTTCCTGTGACATCGGGTGGTGTAGGTGTCCTGGAGGGCAGGTAGTTTGCCCCCGGTGATGCGTTGTGCAGACCTCACTACCCTCTGGAGAGCCTTACGGTTGTGGGCGGACCAGTTGCCGTACCAGGCGGTGATACAGCCCGACAGGATGCTCTCGATTGTGCATCTGTAGAAGTTTGTGAGTGCTTTTGGTGACAAGCCGAATTTCTTCAGCCTCCTGAGGTTGAAGAGGCGCTGCTGCGCCTTCTTCACAACGCTGTCTGTGTGGGTGGACCAATTCAGTTTGTCCGTGATGTGTACACCGAGGAACTTAAAACTTTCCACCTTCTCCACTACTGACCCGTCGATGTGGATCGGGGGGTGCTCCCTCTGCTGTTTCCTGAAGTCCACAATCATCTCCTTTGTTTTGTTGACGTTGAGTGTGAGGTTATTTTCCTGACACCACACTCCGAGGGCCCTCACCTCCTCCCTGTAGGCCGTCTCGTCGTTGTTGGTAATCAAGCCTACCACTGTAGTGTCATCCGCAAACTTGATGATTGAGTTGGAGACGTGCATGGCCACACAGTCGTGGGTGAACAGGGAGTACAGGAGAGGGCTCAGAACGCACCCTTGTGGGGCCCCAGTGTTGAGGATCAGCGGGGTGGAGATGTTGTTACCTACCCTCACCACCTGGGGGCGGCCCGTCAGGAAGTCCAGGACCCAGTTGCACAGGGCGGGGTCGAGACCCAGGGTCTCGAGCTTGATGACGAGTTTGGAGGGTACTATGGTGTTAAATGCTGAGCTGTAGTCGATGAACAGCATTCTCACATAGGTATTCCTCTTGTCCAGATGGGTTAGGGCAGTGTGCAGTGTGGTTGCGATTGCGTCGTCTGTGGACCTATTGGGTCGGTAAGCAAATTGGATTGGGTCTAGGGTGTCCGGTAGGGTGGAGGTGATATGGTCCTTGACTAGTCTCTCAAAGCACTTCATGATGACGGAAGTGAGTGCTACGGGGCTGTAGTCGTTTAGCTCAGTTACCTTAGCTTTCTTGGGAACAGGAACAATGGTGGCCCTCTTGAAGCATGTGGGAACAGCAGACTGGGATAAGGATTGATTGAATATGTCCGTAAACACACCAGCCAGCTGGTCTGTGCATGCTCTGAGGACGCGGCTGGGAATGCCGTCTGGGCCTGCAGCCTTGCGAGGGTTAACACGTTTAAATGTTTTACTCACCTCGGCTGCAGTGAAGGAGAGCCCGCAGGTTTTGGTAGCGGGCCGTGTCAGTGGCACTGTATTGTCCTCAAAGCGAGCAAAAAAGTTATTTAGCCTGTCTGGGAGCAAGACATCCTGGTCCGCGACGGGGCTGGTTTTCTTTTTGTAATCCGTGATTGACTGTAGACCCTGCCACATACCTCTTGTGTCTGAGCTGTTGAATTGCGACTCTATTTTGTCTCTGTACTGGGACTTAGCTTGTTTGATTGCCTTGCGGAGAGAATAGCTACACTGTTTGTATTCGGTCATGTTTCCGGTCACCTTGCCCTGGTTAAAAGCAGTGGTTCGCGCTTTCAGTTTCACGCGAATGCTGCCGTCAATCCACGGTTTCTGGTTTGGGAATGTTTTAATCGTTGCTGTGGGTACGACATCGTCAATGCACTTTCTAATGAACTCGCTCACCGAATCAGCATATTCGTCAATGTTGTTGTTGGATGCAATGCGGAACATATTCCAATCCACGTGATCGAAGCAGTCTTGAAGCGTGGAATCAGATTGGTCGGACCAGCGTTGAACAGACCTGAGCGAGGGAGCTTGTTGTTTTAGTTTCTGTTTGTAGGCTGGAAGCAACAAAATGGAGTCGTGGTCAGCTTTTCCGAAAGGAGGGCGGGGGAGGGCCTTATATGCGTCGCGGAAGTTAGTATAACAATGATCCAAGGTTTTACCAGCCAGGGTAGCACAATCGATATGCTGATAGAATTTAGGGAGTTTTGTTTTCAGATTAGCCTTGTTAAAATCCCCAGCTACGATGAATGCAGCCTCAGGGTGTGTGGTTTCCAGTTTACAAAGAGTCAGATAAAGTTTGTTCAGGGCCATCGATGTGTCTGCTTGGGGGGGAATATATACGGCTGTGATTATAATCGAAGAGAATTTCCTTGGTAGATCATGCGGTCGACATTTGATTGTGAGGATTGTGAGGAGTTCTAGATCAGGTGAACAGAATGACTTGAGTTCCTGTATGTTGTTATGATCACACCAAACAAAAGAGTAATCAAATTAAGATCCTTCATCGGTAGTGCAGTGGTTTCATAAGTATTATTTTTTAGGTACGCAAAAATAATAATCTCCTGAAGTTCCTTTTCTTGATTGCATTTTACGTACATACAAGACACAATGTGATGGTAAGGCATCATATATCAAGTTTGAAGAAGTGTAAAGGAATGTTACATGACAAATCGAACTGCTGTATGTTTTTCATGGAATATTCGACTTGGGCGTTTCCTCACACATATATAATGTCCTTTTCTGGCACCTGGCAAGATGATTGCGACTGGTGGTATATTTTTTGTCAGTTTGGTTATCAAACCATTAATGAAATTCCACCACAGTGCGCTGTGGTTGCAAGCAACGGAGGATCCAGTTTCTTGATATAGAAATTTGTCAGTTTGTGGTGTAACATACTTCCTCTACTGGAATCCAAGCTGTTAATCAATCCTCCCTCACATCAGAAAAATACATGCGATGATAAATGAATATTTCTCTACTATAGAGTTTGTGTATATGTTACTGTTTTGTGCTTGTGAATGAACATGAGCGGGGTAGGTCACTGGTGTAACAGATAAGCTGTCCCTAGCTCCCAAATGACACCGGCTGTGTCCCAATTCCCAAATGGCACACTATTCAATATATAGTGCACTACTCTTGACCAGAGCCCTATGTGGTCATGTAAAGTAATACACTAAAAAGGAAATAGGATAACATTTGAGACATAGTTACTGTTATGCTAGGGAGCGGTGCCAACAGGGAGGGATCTGTCATTCATTTCTGTCCGTCTGTACAGCGAGACACACGTCTCCCCCTCTCAGTGAGGACGGACACAGGAAGGAGTCTTAGGAGATCAAGGTGTGTGTGCGTGCGTGTGTGTGTGTGTGTGTGTGTGTGTGTGTGTGTGTGTGTGTGTGTGTGTGTGTGTGTGTGTGTGTGTGTGTGTGTGTGTGTGTGTGTGTGTGTGTGTGTGTGTGTGTGTGTGCACTTATGCATGTGGCGTGTGTGTTTGTGTGTTTTGTACAGTATGTGTGTACAGTACACATATTGTGTGTTGATTTCCCTGCTGTAGCCCAATGACACAGATCATGGCTGATTATTCCCCATTGTCCTGGAGAGGATGTGGTGGGCTGGGTTTTCACATAACACTGATGTGATGTCACAGGCTGAGGACGGACGGATGGACAGCTGGGATGGCGGAGAGAGGACAGATCTCTGTCTTGCGATTAAGATATCCTGTCTCTCTCTCCAAGAGCACCCTGGGTGACATTGCAAACCCTGTGGATGTGTCCCAAAATAGGGTTCTGGTCAAAAGTAGTTCACTATATAGTGAATAGGGTGCCATTTGGCACATGACCAATGTTTAATGAAGTAGGGAATTGTCATGGTCATTGAAGGGGTACTCAGGGAAAGTTTTGGTTGTCCACACCAAGCCTATAGTTGTAATCATATCCATAGCAATTCATTTCAATGGGACTCTCTGACTTCATCACTTACAGTGTATCTGACCATAGATTGATCATAGATGGACCATAGATTGATGACCACTTGAGATCCCTGTGGTCTTTCCCTGGCATTAGCCAGGAGAATGTGACCATGGCTATACAGCTCCCTTAATCTCTCTCTCTTTCTCTCTGTCTCTGTCTCTCTTTCTCTCTATCTCTCTCCCTCTCTGTCTCTCTCTCTCTGTGTCTCTCTTTGTCTCTGTCTCTATCTCTGTCTCTCTGTCTCTTTCTCTCTCTGTCTCTGTCTCTCTCTGTCTCTCTCTGTCTCTATCTCTGTCGCTCTATGTCTCTCTGTCTCTGTCTCTCTGTCTCTTCTTATGCATCGTTTCATTGTAATGGTAAGAGGGATCCTCTATGTACGTATGAATGTTAGAAGTGTTGCTCTAACAGCCGTGTGTGTGTGTGTGTGTGTGTGTGTGTGTGTGTGTGTGTGTGTGTGTGTGTGTGTGTGTGTGTGTGTGTGTGTGTGTGTGTGTGTGTGTGTGTGTGTGTGTGTGTGTGTGTGTGTGTGTGTGTGTGTGTATTTGTGTGTGTGTGTGTGTGTGTGTGTGTGTGTGTGTGTGTGTGTGTGTGTGTGTGTGTGTGTGTGTGTGTGTGTGTGTGTGTGTGTGTGTGTGTGTGTGTTGTTGTTTGAAGCCCAGGGTTGTGGTCAGGGGGGTTATGAAGGCACCATGAAAAAACATGATCCATTTTATGACCTGGGGGGGAAAAAATACTATAATTATAATATATGCACAAACTGCTCCGAACTGTTTCGGATGGGAAGCATGCGGACGCCTTTAAAGAACTATGGATGCCCACATCTCACTATACTAACACACCTAATGATGTCCACATCTCACTATACTAACACACCTAATGATGTCCACATCTCACTATACTAACACACCTAATGATGTCCACATCTCACTATACTAACACACCTAATGATGTCCACATCTCACTATACTAACACACCTAATGATGTCCACATCTCACTATACTAACACACCTAATGATGTCCACATCTCACTATACTAACACACCTAATGATGTCCACATCTCACTATACTAACACACCTAATGATGTCCACATCTCACTATACTAACACACCTAATGATGTCCACATCTCACTATACTAACACACCTAATGATGTCCACATCTCACTATACTAACACACCTAATGATGTCCACATCTCACTATACTAACACACCTAATGATGTCCACATCTCACTATACTAACACACCTATGTCTCCTTTCACACCATTCTCCTCACCATCCCAGCAATGACACTCACGCTGGGGTACTAACAACCCTGGAGAACCTTTTTTCAACATTATTTAGATGTTTTTCCTCCTTTATTTTCTAGATGGTTATGTATTTTACATCGATACAACATATTGATAACGCTTCATGCAAAGTTAAAAGTCTTCGAGGCATATTGGTCATCATCACAACTTTTATACAACTGGTAAACAACTTTTATACAACTATTCACAACAACCTTTCCGTAAAAGGCTTGTCTGTACCTGACATTTTTATACATACAGCTCTCCTATTCACATCAAGATGATCCATTCACATTCTGATCCCATAGTCAGATCTCACATTCTGATTCCATAGTCAGATCACACATTCTGATCCCATAGTCAGATCACACATTCTGATCCCATAGTCAGATCACACATTCTGATCCAATAGTCAGATCCCACATTCTGATCCCATAGTCAGATCCCACATTCTGATCCCATAGTCAGATCCCACATTCTGATCCCATAGTCAGATCACACATTCTGATCCCATAGTCAGATCACACATTCTGATCCCATAGTCAGACCACACATTCTGATCCCATAGTCAGATCACACATTCTGATTCCATAGTCAGATCACACATTCTGATCCCATAGTCAGACCACACATTCTAATCCCATAGTCAGATCACACATTCTGATCCCATAGTCAGATCACACATTCTGATCCCATAGTCAGATCCCACATTCTGATCCCATAGTCAGATCCCACATTCTGATCCCATAGTCAGATCACACATTCTGATCCCATAGTCAGACCACACATTCTGATCCCATAGTCAGATCCCACATTCTGATCCCATAGTCAGATCACACATTCTGATCCCATAGTCAGATCACACATTCTGATCACATAGTCAGATCACACATTCTGATTCCATAGTCAGACCACACATTCTGATTCCATAGTCAGATCCCACATTCTGATCCCATAGTCAGATCCCACATTCTGATCCCATAGTCAGACCACACATTCTGATCCCATAGTCAGACCACACATTCTGATCCCATAGTCAGATCCCACATTCTGATCCCATAGTCAGATCACACATTCTGATCCCATAGTCAGATCCCACATTCTGATCACATAGTCAGATCTGACATCTGATTCCATAGTCAGACCACACATTCTGATTCCATAGTCAGATCCCACATTCTGATCCCATAGTCAGATCCCACATTCTGATCCCATAGTCAGATCACACATTCTGATTCCATAGTCAGATCACACATTCTGATCCCATAGTCAGACCACACATTCTGATCCCATAGTCAGACCACACATTCTGATCCCATAGTCAGATCACACATTCTGATCCCATAGTCAGACCACACATTCTGATCCCATAGTCAGACCACACATTCTGATCCCATAGTCAGATCACACATTCTGATCCCATAGTCAGATCTGACATCTGATCCCATAGTCAGATCGGACATCTGATCCCTAGCCTTGTTAGCGCAGAGAAGAGGGGAACTCTGGATTGTCTGGTCTGTTAGCATCCAGCTGTAAGGAGAGGACAGAGGCAAGGCTAGGTGCATGTGTGTGTGTGCATGTGTTTGTGTATGCGTTAGTGTGTGCGGATAAGACAGGCTAGGTGGGGTCTTGTGAGTCTCCCTTGGACACAATGAGCTATAAAAGCTTGTGTGTTCAGGACCTGGCTCCTGGCCAACTCTGCCTGGAGGTAGAAGGCAGGACCTTTGATGTCTCTGTACAGCACCTGGAGGTAGAAGGAAGGACCTTTGATGTCTCTGTACAGCACCTGGAGGTAGAAGGCAGGACCTTTGATGTCTCTGTACAGCACCTGGAGGTAGAAGGCAGGACCTTTGATGTCTCTGTACAGCACCTGGAGGTAGAAGGCAGGACCTTTGATGTCTCTGTACAGCACCTGGAGGTAGAAGGCAGGACCTTTGATGTCTCTGTACAGCACCTGGAGGTAGAAGGCAGGACCTTTGATGTCTCTGTACAGCACCCCTCGTTCACTTTCTTCTCTCTGACCTGCAGATGATTACGGTGGCTTTTTAAAAGGCCACCTGTTACAGATTAAAGGGCACCTGGGAACAGCCTCTGACTGAGTCAGAGAGAGCAAGAGAGAGAGAAAGAAAGAAATCAATGTACCCAAACAACAAGTGTGCAGATAAAATTGGCAATAAACACACATATTTCTTTCCTCAGGGCAGTGAGGTGAGACAGGGATGGAGCTTGAGCCCCATCCTCTTCAACATTTATATCAATGAATTGGTGAGGGCACTAGAACAGTCTGCAGCACCAGCCCTCACCCTACTAGAATCCGAAGTCAAATGTCTACTGTTTGCAGATTACCTGGTGCTTCTGTCCCCAACCAAGGAGGGCCTATAGCAGCACCTAGATCTTCTGCACAGATTCTGTCAGACCTGGGCCCTGACAGTGAATCTCAGTAAGACACAAATAAGGGTGTTCCAAAAAAGGTCCAGTAGCCAAGAAAAAAATACAAATTTTATCAAGACACTGTGGCCCTAGAGAACACAAAGAATACCTACCTCGGCCTAAACATCAACACCACAGGTAACAGCCACAAGGCTGTGAACGATCTAAGAGACAAGGCAAGAAGGGCCTTCTATGTCATCAAAAGGAACATAAAACTTGACATCCTAATTAGGATCTGGCTAAAAATACTTAAATCTGTTATAGAACCCATTGCCCTCCATGGTTGTGAGGTCTGGGGTCCATTCACCAAAAATATATTTGTGAACAATGCAAAACCCCTACCAATGCATGCAGAGTATAATTAGGAATGTACCCACTAGTTAACAAAATCCAGAAAAGAGTAGTTCAATTCTACAACTACCTAAAAGGAAGCGATGCCCACACATTCTACCACGAAGCCCTCACCTACAGAAAGATTAAACTAGAGAAGTCCCCTCAGCTAGCTGGATCTGGGACTCTGTTCATAAATACAAACAGATCCCACAGAGCCCCAGGACAGCAACACAATTAGACCCAACCAAAATATGAGAAAACAAAAAGATAACTGTTTGACATACTGGAAAGAACAGTGACTGACCCCAAATTAAGAAAATCCTTGACTGTACAGACTCAGTGAGCATAGCCTTGCTATTGAGAGAGGCCGCCATAGGCAGACCTGGCTCTCGAGAGACCACTGCCCACAAAATGAGTTGGAAACTGAGTAATTTTCCCACAAATCAAACATTGATAAACTCCATATCTGTGCAATCACTGCAGCAAGATTTGTGGCGCATTGCCATGAGAAAAGGCCAACTAGCAGAGCACAAACAGCATTTTAAATACAACCTATATTTATCTATTCATTTATTTTCCCTTTCATACATCAACTATTTGCACATTGTTACAACACTGTACATAGCCAATAATATTACATTTGAAATGTCTATATTATTTAAAAACTTTTGAGTGTAATGTTTACTGTTGATTTCCATTGTTTATTTCCCTTTTGTTTATTGTTTATTTCACTTGCTTTGGCAATGTCACGTTCCTGACCTGTTTTCTGTTGTTTTGTATGTGTGTGATGGTCAGGGCGTGAGTTTTGGGTGGGCAGTCTATGTTTGCTGTTTCTATGTTGGTTTTGGGTTGCCTGGTATGGCTCTTAATTAGAGGCAGGTGTTTTGCGTTTTCCTCTAATTGAGAGTCATATTAAGGTAGGTTGTTCTCACTGTTTGTTTGTGGGTGATTGTCGCTGTGTCTGTGTCTGTTGCACCACACGGTACTGTCTCGTCTCGGTCGTTCCTGTTCATGTGTTCTTCGTTTCATGTAAGTTCGTAGTTTAGGTCTGTCTAGTTCGTTTTGTTATTTTGTATATTTAGTCAAGTGTATTTCGTGTCTGTCTTCGTCTTACATTAAAGTATTATGTATTCATCACCCGCTGCGCCTTGGTCTACTCACTCACCGAAAGAGAGCCGTTACAGAATCACCCACCAAACCCAGATCAAGCAGCGGGTTAACGGACAGCCACGACAGCAGCAGTGGGAAAAGGAGGATTGGACATGGGAAGAGATCCTGGACGGTAAAGGACCCTGGGCAGAGCCAGTGGAGTGTCGCCGCCCCAAAGCGGAGCTGGAGGCAGCGAAAGCGGAGAGGCGACGTTATGAGGAGGCAGCACGGAAGCAAGGCTGGAGGCCCGTGAGTAACACCCAAAAATTTCTTGGGGGGGGGCTAAAGGGGAGTGTGGCGAAGCCGGGTTGGATACCTGAGCCAACTCCCCGGGCTTGCCGTGGAGTAAGAGGGCGTCGTACTGGTCAGACACCGTGTTATGCGGTAAAGCGCACGGTGTCCCCAGTACGCGTGCTTAGCCCAGTGCGGGCTATTCCACCTTGCCGCACTGGGAGGGCTAGGTTGGGCATCGAGCCGAGTGCCATGAAGCCGGCCCAACGTATCTGGTCTCCAGTACGTCTCCTCGGGCCGGCGTACATGGCACCAGCCTTACAGGTGGTGTCCCCGGTTCGCCTGCATAGCCCAGTGCGGGCTATTCCACCTCGCCGCACTGGCAGGGCTACGGGGACCATTCAACCTGGTAAGGTTGGGGAGGCTCGGTGCTCAAGAGCACGTGTCCTCCTTCACGGTCCGGTATATCCGGCGCCACCTTCCCGCCCCAGCCTAGTACCACCAGTGCCGACACCACGCACCAGGCTTCCAGTGCATCTCCAGAGCCCTGTTCCTCCTCCACGCACTCTCCCTATGGTGCGTGTCTCCAGCCCAGTGCCTCCAGTTCCGGTACCGCGCACCAGGCTGTCTCTCCGTCTCCTCCCTACAGAACTGCCCGTCTGCCCAGCGGCGCCTGAACTGCCCGTCTGCCCAGAGGCGCCTGAACTGCCCGTCTGCCCAGAGGCGCCTGAACTGCCCGTCTGCCCAGAGGCGCCTGAACTGCCCGTCTGCCCAGAGGCGCCTGAACTGCCCGTCTGCCCAGAGGCGCCTGAACTGCCCGTCTGCCCAGAGGCGCCTGAACTGCCCGTCTGCCCAGAGGCGCCTGAACTGCCCGTCTGCCCAGAGGCGCCTGAACTGCCCGTCTGCCCAGAGGCGCCTGAACTGCCCGTCTGCCCAGAGGCGCCTGAACTGCCCGTCTGCCCAGAGGCGCCTGAACTGCCCGTCTGCCCAGAGGCGCCTGAACTGCCCGTCTGCCCAGAGGCGCCTGAACTGCCCGTCTGCCCAGAGGCGCCTGAACTGCCCGTCTGCCCAGAGGCGCCTGAACTGCCCGTCTGCCCAGAGGCGCCTGAACTGCCCGTCTGCCCAGAGGCGCCTGAACTGCCCGTCTGCCCAGAGGCGCCTGAACTGCCCGTCTGCCCAGAGGCGCCTGAACTGCCCGTCTGCCCAGAGGCGCCTGAACTGCCCGTCTGCCCAGAGGCGCCTGAACTGCCCGTCTGCCCAGAGGCGCCTGAACTGCCCGTCTGCCCAGAGGCGCCTGAACTGCCCGTCTGCCCAGAGGCGCCTGAACTGCCCGTCTGCCCAGAGGCGCCTGAACTGCCCGTCTGCCCAGAGGCGCCTGAACTGCCCGTCTGCCCAGAGGCGCCTGAACTGCCCGTCTGCCCAGAGGCGCCTGAACTGCCCGTCTGCCCAGAGGCGCCTGAACTGCCCGTCTGCCCAGAGGCGCCTGAACTGCCCGTCTGCCCAGAGGCGCCTGAACTGCCCGTCTGCCCAGAGGCGCCTGAACTGCCCGTCTGCCCAGAGGCGCCTGAACTGCCCGTCTGCCCAGAGGCGCCTGAACTGCCCGTCTGCCCAGAGGCGCCTGAACTGCCCGTCTGCCCAGAGGCGCCTGAACTGCCCGTCTGCCCAGAGGCGCCTGAACTGCCCGTCTGCCCAGAGGCGCCTGAACTGCCCGTCTGCCCAGAGGCGCCTGAACTGCCCGTCTGCCCAGAGGCGCCTGAACTGCCCGTCTGCCCAGAGGCGCCTGAACTGCCCGTCTGCCCAGAGGCGCCTGAACTGCCCGTCTGCCCAGAGGCGCCTGAACTGCCCGTCTGCCCAGAGGCGCCTGAACTGCCCGTCTGCCCAGAGGCGCCTGAACTGCCCGTCTGCCCAGAGGCGCCTGAACTGCCCGTCTGCCCAGAGGCGCCTGAACTGCCCGTCTGCCCAGAGGCGCCTGAACTGCCCGTCTGCCCAGAGGCGCCTGAACTGCCCGTCTGCCCAGAGGCGCCTGAACTGCCCGTCTGCCCAGAGGCGCCTGAACTGCCCGTCTGCCCAGAGGCGCCTGAACTGCCCGTCTGCCCAGAGGCGCCTGAACTGCCCGTCTGCCCAGAGGCGCCTGAACTGCCCGTCTGCCCAGAGGCGCCTGAACTGCCCGTCTGCCCAGAGGCGCCTGAACTGCCCGTCTGCCCAGAGGCGCCTGAACTGCCCGTCTGCCCAGAGGCGCCTGAACTGCCCGTCTGCCCAGAGGCGCCTGAACTGCCCGTCTGCCCAGAGGCGCCTGAACTGCCCGTCTGCCCAGAGGCGCCTGAACTGCCCGTCTGCCCAGCGGCGCGTCTGCCATGAGCCTGCAGAGCCGCCCGTCTGCCAAGAGCCTACAGAGCCGCCCGTCTGCCAAGAGCCTACAGAGCCGTCCGCCAGACCGGATCAGCCAGAGCCTTCCGCCAGACCGGATCAGCCAGAGCCTTCCGCCAGACCGGATCAGCCAGAGCCTTCCGCCAGACCGGATCAGCCAGAGCCTTCCGCCAGACCGGATCAGCCAGAGCCTTCCGCCAGACCGGATCAGCCAGAGTCCCTCAGCCCGGAGCTGCTGCCCCTTATCCCGGAGCTGCTGCCCCTTATCCCGATGCTGCCCCTTCATCTAGGTGGGTTTAGTTGGAGGGTGGTCATTGGGAGGGGGATACAGAAGCGGGGAGTGACTATGGTGGTGTGGGGACAGCGTCCGGAGCCTGAGCCACCACCGTGGTCAGATGCCCACCCAGACCCTCCCCTGGACTTTGTGCTGGTGCGCCCGGCGTTCGCACCTTGAGGGGGGGGTTCTGTCACGTTCCTGACCTGTTTTCTGTTTTGTATGTGTGTGATGGTCAGGGCGTGAGTTTTGGGTGGGCAGTCTATGTTTGCTGTCTATGTTGGTTTTGGGTTGCCTGGTATGGCTCTTAATTAGAGGCAGGTGTTTTGCGTTTTCCTCTAATTGAGAGTCATATTAAGGTAGGTCGTTCTCACTGTTTGTTTGTGGGTGATTGTCGCTGTGTCTGTGTCTGTTGCACCACACGGTACTGTCTCGTCTCGGTCGTTCCTGTTCATGTGTTCTTCGTTTCATGTAAGTTCGTAGTTTAGGTCTGTCTAGTTCGTTTTGTTATTTTGTATATTTAGTCAAGTGTATTTCGTGTCTGTCTTCGTCTTACATTAAAGTATTATGTATTCATCACCCGCTGCGCCTTGGTCTACTCACTCACCGAAAGAGAGCCGTTACAGGCAATGTAAACATATGTTTATCATGCCAATAAAGCCCTTTGAATTGAATTCAGGGGGAGGCCTCAAGCCCTGTGTTGCATGAATGCTCATTGCTGTTTACTGTAAGGGCCAGGGCTGAAGACATACAGTACATGGAAATAACAGGGCAGGTATCATGACATTTGAAGTATTTTCAAAAGAAACATTGGCGATCATTCTGGTATAGTTTGTAGTTTTACTCACATTCACATGACTGGCTCAGACACCAAACACATGATTGCTTAGTTCAGCCCTAAGCTGCTGTAGTGGGGCCCCCCATGATGTGGCAATCTACTGTCATTACCACCTCATTCAGTAGGTGAGAGATTACTCTACTGTAGTAGACAGAAGTACCCTACCATGACTCTACTGTAGTAGACAGATAAGTCCCTTACCATGACTCTACTGTAGTAGACAGAGAAGTACCCTACCATGACTCTACTGTAGTAGACAGAGAAGTACCCTACCATGACTCTACTGTAGTAGACAGAGAAGTACCCTACCATGACTCTACTGTAGTAGACAGAGAAGTCTCCTACCATGACTCTACTGTAGTAGACAGAGAAGTACCCTACCATGACTCTACTGTAGTAGACAGAGAAGTACCCTACCATGACTCTACTGTAGTAGACAGAGAAGTACCCTACCATGACTCTACTGTAGTAGACAGAGAAGGAGAAGTACCCTACCATGACTCTACTGTAGTAGACAGAGAAGTACCCTACCATGACTCTACTGTAGTAGACAGAGAAGTACCCTACCATGACTCTACTGTAGTAGACAGAGAAGTACCCTACCATGACTCTACTGTAGTAGACAGAGAAGTACCCTACCATGACTCTACTGTAGTAGACAGAGAAGTACCCTACCATGACTCTACTGTAGTAGACAGAGAAGTACCCTACCATGACTCTACTGTAGTAGACAGAGAAGTCCCCTACCATGACTCTACTGTAGTAGACAGAGAAGTCCCCTACCATGACTCTACTGTAGTAGACAGAGAAGTACCCTACCATGACTCTACTGTAGTAGACAGAGAAGTACCCTACCATGACTCTACTGTAGTAGACAGAGAAGTACCCTACCATGACTCTACTGTAGTAGACAGAGAAGGAGAAGTACCCTACCATGACTCTACTGTAGTAGACAGAGAAGTACCCTACCATGACTCTACTGTAGTAGACAGAGAAGTACCCTACCATGACTCTACTGTAGTAGACAGAGAAGTACCCTACCATGACTCTACTGTAGTAGACAGAGAAGTACCCTACCATGACTCTACTGTAGTAGACAGAGAAGTACCCTACCATGACTCTACTGTAGTAGACAGAGAAGTACCCTACCATGACTCTACTGTAGTAGACAGAGAAGGAGAAGTACCCTACCATGACTCTACTGTAGTAGACAGAGAAGTACCCTACCATGACTCTACTGTAGTAGACAGAGAAGTACCCTACCATGACTCTACTGTAGTAGACAGAGAAGTCCCCTACCATGGCTCTACTGTAGTAGACAGAGAAGTACCCTACCATGACTCTACTGTAGTAGACAGAGAAGGAGAAGTACCCTACCATGACTCTACTGTAGTAGACAGAGAAGTCTCCTACCATGACTCTACTGTAGTAGACAGAGAAGTACCCTACCATGACTCTACTGTAGTAGACAGAGAAGGAGAAGTACCCTACCATGACTCTACTGTAGTAGACAGAGAAGTACCCTACCATGACTCTACTGTAGTAGACAGAGAAGTACCCTACCATGACTCTACTGTAGTAGACAGAGAAGTCCCCTACCATGACTCTACTGTAGTAGACAGAGAAGTCCCCTACCATGACTCTACTGTAGTAGACAGAGAAGTACCCTACCATGACTCTACTGTAGTAGACAGAGAAGTCCCCTACCATGACTCTACTGTAGTAGACAGAGAAGTCTCCTACCATGACTCTACTGTAGTAGACAGAGAAGTCCCCTACCATGGCTCTACTGTAGTAGACAGAGAAGTACCCTACCATGACTCTACTGTAGTAGACAGAGAAGTCCCCTACCATGACTCTACTGTAGTAGACAGAGAAGTCCCCTACCATGACTCTACTGTAGTAGACAGAGAAGTACCCTACCATGACTCTACTGTAGTAGACAGAGAAGTCCCCTACCATGACTCTACTGTAGTAGACAGAGAGGTCCCTTACCATGACTCTACTGTAGTAGACAGAGAAGTACCCTACCATGACTCTACTGTAGTAGACAGAGAAGTCTCCTACCATGACTACTGTAGTAGACAGAGAAGTACCCTACCATGACTCTACTGTAGTAGACAGAGAAGTACCCTACCATGACTCTACTGTAGTAGACAGAGAAGTACCCTACCATGACTCTACTGTAGTAGACAGAGAAGTACCCTACCATGACTCTACTGTAGTAGACAGAGAAGTACCCTACCATGACTCTACTGTAGTAGACAGAGAAGTCCCCTACCATGACTCTACTGTAGTAGACAGAGAAGTACCCTACCATGACTCTACTGTAGTAGACAAAGAAGTACCCTACCATGACTCTACTGTAGTAGACAGAGAAGTCCCCTACCATGACTCTACTGTAGTAGACAGAGAAGTACCCTACCATGACTCTACTGTAGTAGACAAAGAAGTACCCTACCATGACTCTACTGTAGTAGACAGAGAAGTACCCTACCATGACTCTACTGTAGTAGACAAAGAAGTACCCTACCATGACTCTACTGTAGTAGACAGAGAAGTCCCCTACCACGACTCTACTGTAGTAGACAGAGAAGTCCCCTACCATGACTCTACTGTAGTAGACAGAGAAGTACCCTACCATGACTCTACTGTAGTAGACAAAGAAGTACCCTACCATGACTCTACTGTAGTAGACAAAGAAGTACCCTACCATGACTCTACTGTAGTAGACAGAGAAGTCCCCTACCACGACTCTACTGTAGTAGACAGAGAAGTCCCCTACCACGACTCTACTGTAGTAGACAGAGAAGTACCCTACCATGACTCTACTGTAGTAGACAGAGAAGTACCCTACCATGACTCTACTGTAGTAGACAGAGAAGTCCCCTACCATGACTCTACTGTAGTAGACAGAGAAGTACCCTACCATGACTCTACTGTAGTAGACAGAGAAGTACCCTACCATGACTCTACTGTAGTAGACAGAGAAGTACCCTACCATGACTCTACTGTAGTAGACAGAGAAGTCTCCTACCATGACTCTACTGTAGTAGACA
This sequence comes from Salvelinus alpinus, assembly GCF_045679555.1. NCBI lineage: Eukaryota > Metazoa > Chordata > Actinopteri > Salmoniformes > Salmonidae > Salvelinus > Salvelinus alpinus. The sequence continues at coordinate 21,933,344 of NC_092114.1, forward strand.
GAGAAGTCTCCTACCATGACTCTACTGTAGTAGACAGAGAAGTCTCCTACCATGACTCTACTGTAGTAGACAGAGAAGTCCCCTACCATGACTCTACTGTAGTAGACAGAGAAGTACCCTACCATGACTCTACTGTAGTAGACAGAGAAGTCTCCTACCATGACTCTACTGTAGTAGACAGAGAAGTCTCCTACCATGACTCTACTGTAGTAGACAGAGAAGTACCCTACCATGACTCTACTGTAGTAGACAGAGAAGTCTCCTACCATGACTCTACTGTAGTAGACAGAGAAGTCTCCTACCATGACTCTACTGTAGTAGACAGAGAAGTACCCTACCATGACTCTACTGTAGTAGACTGAGAAGTACCCTACCATGACTCTACTGTAGTAGACAGAGAAGTCCCCTACCATGAATCTACTGTAGTAGACAGAGAAGTACCCTACCATGACTCTACTGTAGTAGACAGAGAAGTACCCTACCATGACTCTACTGTAGTAGACAGAGAAGTCTCCTACCATGACTCTACTGTAGTAGACAGAGAAGTCTCCTACCATGACTCTACTGTAGTAGACAGAGAAGTACCCTACCATGACTCTACTGTAGTAGACAGAGAAGTACCCTACCATGACTCTACTGTAGTAGACAGAGAAGTCCCCTACCATGACTCTACTGTAGTAGACAGAGAAGTACCCTACCATGACTCTACTGTAGTAGACAGAGAAGTACCCTACCATGACTCTACTGTAGTAGACAGAGAAGTACCCTACCATGACTCTACTGTAGTAGACAGAGAAGTCTCCTACCATGACTCTACTGTAGTAGACAGAGAAGTCCCCTACCATGACTCTACTGTAGTAGACAGAGAAGTACCCTACCATGACTCTACTGTAGTAGACAGAGAAGTACCCTACCATGACTCTACTGTAGTAGACAGAGAAGTACCCTACCATGACTCTACTGTAGTAGACAGAGAAGTACCCTACCATGACTCTACTGTAGTAGACAGAGAAGTACCCTACCATGACTCTACTGTAGTAGACAGAGAAGTACCCTACCATGACTCTACTGTAGTAGACAGAGAAGTACCCTACCATGACTCTACTGTAGTAGACAGAGAAGTCCCCTACCATGAATCTACTGTAGTAGACAGAGAAGTACCCTACCATGACTCTACTGTAGTAGACAGAGAAGTACCCTACCATGACTCTACTGTAGTAGACAGAGAAGTACCCTACCATGACTCTACTGTAGTAGACAGAGAAGTCTCCTACCATGACTCTACTGTAGTAGACAGAGAAGTCCCCTACTATGACTCTACTGTAGTAGACTGAGAAGTACCCTACCATGACTCTACTGTAGTAGACAGAGAAGTCCCCTACCATGACTCTACTGTAGTAGACAGAGAAGTCCCCTACCATGACTCTACTGTAGTAGACAGAGAAGTACCCTACCATGACTCTACTGTAGTAGACAGAGAAGTACCCTACCATGACTCTACTGTAGTAGACAGAGAGGTACCCTACCATGACTCTACTGTAGTAGACAGAGAAGTACCCTACCATGACTCTACTGTAGTAGACAGAGAAGTACCCTACCATGACTCTACTGTAGTAGACAGAGAAGTACCCTACCATGACTCTACTGTAGTAGACAGAGAAGTCCCCTACCATGACTCTACTGTAGTAGACAGAGAAGTACCCTACCATGACTCTACTGTAGTAGACAGAGAAGTACCCTACCATGACTCTACTGTAGTAGACAGAGAGGTACCCTACCATGACTCTACTGTAGTAGACAGAGAAGGCCCCTACCATGACTCTACTGTAGTAGACAGAGAAGTACCCTACCATGACTCTACTGTAGTAGACAGAGAAGTACCCTACCATGACTCTACTGTAGTAGACAGAGAGGTACCCTACCATGACTCTACTGTAGTAGACAGAGAAGTACCCTACCATGACTCTACTGTAGTAGACAGAGATGTCCCCTACCATGACTCTACTGTAGTAGACAGAGAAGTCCCCTACCATGACTCTACTGTAGTAGACAGAGAAGTCTCCTACCATGACTCTACTGTAGTAGACAGAGAAGTCTCCTACCATGACTCTACTGTAGTAGACAGAGAAGTCTCCTACCATGACTCTACTGTAGTAGACAGAGAAGTACTCTACCATGACTCTACTGTAGTAGACAGAGAAGTCTCCTACCATGACTCTACTGTAGTAGACAGAGAAGTCTCCTACCATGACTCTACTGTAGTAGACAGAGAAGTACCCTACCATGACTCTACTGTAGTAGACAGAGAAGTCCCCTACCATGACTCTACTGTAGTAGACAGAGAAGTCCCCTACCATGACTCTACTGTAGTAGACAGAGAAGTACCCTACCATGACTCTACTGTAGTAGACAGAGAAGTACCCTACCATGACTCTACTGTAGTAGACAGAGAAGTCCCCTACTATGACTCTACTGTAGTAGACAGAGAAGTCCCCTACCATGACTCTACTGTAGTAGACAGAGAAGTCCCCTACCATGACTCTACTGTAGTAGACAGAGAAGTACCCTACCATGACTCTACTGTAGTAGACAGAGAAGTACCCTACCATGACTCTACTGTAGTAGACAGAGAAGTACCCTACCATGACTCTACTGTAGTAGACAGAGAAGTCCCCTACCATGACTCTACTGTAGTAGACAGAGAAGTACCCTACCATGACTCTACTGTAGTAGACAAAGAAGTACCCTACCATGACTCTACTGTAGTAGACAGAGAAGTCCCCTACCATGACTCTACTGTAGTAGACAGAGAAGTACCCTACCATGACTCTACTGTAGTAGACAAAGAAGTACCCTACCATGACTCTACTGTAGTAGACAGAGAAGTACCCTACCATGACTCTACTGTAGTAGACAAAGAAGTACCCTACCATGACTCTACTGTAGTAGACAGAGAAGTCCCCTACCACGACTCTACTGTAGTAGACAGAGAAGTCCCCTACCATGACTCTACTGTAGTAGACAGAGAAGTACCCTACCATGACTCTACTGTAGTAGACAAAGAAGTACCCTACCATGACTCTACTGTAGTAGACAAAGAAGTACCCTACCATGACTCTACTGTAGTAGACAGAGAAGTCCCCTACCACGACTCTACTGTAGTAGACAGAGAAGTCCCCTACCACGACTCTACTGTAGTAGACAGAGAAGTACCCTACCATGACTCTACTGTAGTAGACAGAGAAGTACCCTACCATGACTCTACTGTAGTAGACAGAGAAGTCCCCTACCATGACTCTACTGTAGTAGACAGAGAAGTACCCTACCATGACTCTACTGTAGTAGACAGAGAAGTACCCTACCATGACTCTACTGTAGTAGACAGAGAAGTACCCTACCATGACTCTACTGTAGTAGACAGAGAAGTCTCCTACCATGACTCTACTGTAGTAGACAGAGAAGTCTCCTACCATGACTCTACTGTAGTAGACAGAGAAGTCTCCTACCATGACTCTACTGTAGTAGACAGAGAAGTCCCCTACCATGACTCTACTGTAGTAGACAGAGAAGTACCCTACCATGACTCTACTGTAGTAGACAGAGAAGTCTCCTACCATGACTCTACTGTAGTAGACAGAGAAGTCTCCTACCATGACTCTACTGTAGTAGACAGAGAAGTACCCTACCATGACTCTACTGTAGTAGACAGAGAAGTCTCCTACCATGACTCTACTGTAGTAGACAGAGAAGTCTCCTACCATGACTCTACTGTAGTAGACAGAGAAGTACCCTACCATGACTCTACTGTAGTAGACTGAGAAGTACCCTACCATGACTCTACTGTAGTAGACAGAGAAGTCCCCTACCATGACTCTACTGTAGTAGACAGAGAAGTCCCCTACCATGAATCTACTGTAGTAGACAGAGAAGTACCCTACCATGACTCTACTGTAGTAGACAGAGAAGTACCCTACCATGACTCTACTGTAGTAGACAGAGAAGTCTCCTACCATGACTCTACTGTAGTAGACAGAGAAGTCTCCTACCATGACTCTACTGTAGTAGACAGAGAAGTACCCTACCATGACTCTACTGTAGTAGACAGAGAAGTACCCTACCATGACTCTACTGTAGTAGACAGAGAAGTCCCCTACCATGACTCTACTGTAGTAGACAGAGAAGTACCCTACCATGACTCTACTGTAGTAGACAGAGAAGTACCCTACCATGACTCTACTGTAGTAGACAGAGAAGTACCCTACCATGACTCTACTGTAGTAGACAGAGAAGTCTCCTACCATGACTCTACTGTAGTAGACAGAGAAGTCCCCTACCATGACTCTACTGTAGTAGACAGAGAAGTACCCTACCATGACTCTACTGTAGTAGACAGAGAAGTACCCTACCATGACTCTACTGTAGTAGACAGAGAAGTACCCTACCATGACTCTACTGTAGTAGACAGAGAAGTACCCTACCATGACTCTACTGTAGTAGACAGAGAAGTACCCTACCATGACTCTACTGTAGTAGACAGAGAAGTACCCTACCATGACTCTACTGTAGTAGACAGAGAAGTACCCTACCATGACTCTACTGTAGTAGACAGAGAAGTCCCCTACCATGAATCTACTGTAGTAGACAGAGAAGTACCCTACCATGACTCTACTGTAGTAGACAGAGAAGTACCCTACCATGACTCTACTGTAGTAGACAGAGAAGTACCCTACCATGACTCTACTGTAGTAGACAGAGAAGTCTCCTACCATGACTCTACTGTAGTAGACAGAGAAGTCCCCTACTATGACTCTACTGTAGTAGACTGAGAAGTACCCTACCATGACTCTACTGTAGTAGACAGAGAAGTCCCCTACCATGACTCTACTGTAGTAGACAGAGAAGTCCCCTACCATGACTCTACTGTAGTAGACAGAGAAGTACCCTACCATGACTCTACTGTAGTAGACAGAGAAGTACCCTACCATGACTCTACTGTAGTAGACAGAGAGGTACCCTACCATGACTCTACTGTAGTAGACAGAGAAGTACCCTACCATGACTCTACTGTAGTAGACAGAGAAGTACCCTACCATGACTCTACTGTAGTAGACAGAGAAGTACCCTACCATGACTCTACTGTAGTAGACAGAGAAGTCCCCTACCATGACTCTACTGTAGTAGACAGAGAAGTACCCTACCATGACTCTACTGTAGTAGACAGAGAAGTACCCTACCATGACTCTACTGTAGTAGACAGAGAGGTACCCTACCATGACTCTACTGTAGTAGACAGAGAAGGCCCCTACCATGACTCTACTGTAGTAGACAGAGAAGTACCCTACCATGACTCTACTGTAGTAGACAGAGAAGTACCCTACCATGACTCTACTGTAGTAGACAGAGAGGTACCCTACCATGACTCTACTGTAGTAGACAGAGAAGTACCCTACCATGACTCTACTGTAGTAGACAGAGATGTCCCCTACCATGACTCTACTGTAGTAGACAGAGAAGTCCCCTACCATGACTCTACTGTAGTAGACAGAGAAGTCTCCTACCATGACTCTACTGTAGTAGACAGAGAAGTCTCCTACCATGACTCTACTGTAGTAGACAGAGAAGTCTCCTACCATGACTCTACTGTAGTAGACAGAGAAGTACTCTACCATGACTCTACTGTAGTAGACAGAGAAGTCTCCTACCATGACTCTACTGTAGTAGACAGAGAAGTCTCCTACCATGACTCTACTGTAGTAGACAGAGAAGTACCCTACCATGACTCTACTGTAGTAGACAGAGAAGTCCCCTACCATGACTCTACTGTAGTAGACAGAGAAGTCCCCTACCATGACTCTACTGTAGTAGACAGAGAAGTACCCTACCATGACTCTACTGTAGTAGACAGAGAAGTACCCTACCATGACTCTACTGTAGTAGACAGAGAAGTCCCCTACTATGACTCTACTGTAGTAGACAGAGAAGTCCCCTACCATGACTCTACTGTAGTAGACAGAGAAGTCCCCTACCATGACTCTACTGTAGTAGACAGAGAAGTACCCTACCATGACTCTACTGTAGTAGACAGAGAAGTCCCCTACTATGACTCTACTGTAGTAGACAGAGAAGTCCCCTACCATGACTCTACTGTAGTAGACAGAGAAGTCCCCTACTATGACTCTACTGTAGTAGACAGAGAAGTCCCCTACCATGACTCTACTGTAGTAGACAGAGAAGTACCCTACCATGACTCTACTGTAGTAGACAGAGAAGTCCCCTACCATGACTCTACTGTAGTAGACAGAGAAGTGCCCTACCATGACTCTACTGTAGTAGACAGAGAAGTCCCCTACCATGACTCTACTGTAGTAGACAGAGAAGTACCCTACCATGACTCTACTGTAGTAGACAGAGAAGTACCCTACCATGACTCTACTGTAGTAGACAGAGAAGTCTCCTACCATGACTCTACTGTAGTAGACAGAGAAGTCTCCTACCATGACTCTACTGTAGTAGACAGAGAAGTACCCTACCATGACTCTACTGTAGTAGACAGAGAAGTACCCTACCATGACTCTACTGTAGTAGACAGAGAAGTACCCTACCATGACTCTACTGTAGTAGACAGAGAAGTACCCTACCATGACTCTACTGTAGTAGACAGAGAAGTACCCTACCATGACTCTACTGTAGTAGACAGAGAAGTCTCCTACCATGACTCTACTGTAGTAGACAGAGAAGTCCCCTACCATGACTCTACTGTAGTAGACAGAGAAGTACCCTACCATGACTCTACTGTAGTAGACAGAGAAGTACCCTACCATGACTCTACTGTAGTAGACAGAGAAGTACCCTACCATGACTCTACTGTAGTAGACAGAGAAGTACCCTACCATGACTCTACTGTAGTAGACAGAGAAGTCTCCTACCATGACTCTACTGTAGTAGACAGAGAAGTACCCTACCATGACTCTACTGTAGTAGACAGAGAAGTCTCCTACCATGACTCTACTGTAGTAGACAGAGAAGTCTCCTACCATGACTCTACTGTAGTAGACAGAGAAGTACCCTACCATGACTCTACTGTAGTAGACAGAGAAGTCCCCTACCATGACTCTACTGTAGTAGACAGAGAAGTACCCTACCATGACTCTACTGTAGTAGACAGAGAAGTACCCTACCATGACTCTACTGTAGTAGACAGAGAAGTACCCTACCATGACTCTACTGTAGTAGACAGAGAAGTACCCTACCATGACTCTACTGTAGTAGACAGAGAAGTACCCTACCATGACTCTACTGTAGTAGATAGAGAAGTACCCTACCATGACTCTACTGTAGTAGACAGAGAAGTCCCCTACCACGACTCTACTGTAGTAGACAGAGAAGTCCCCTACCATGACTCTACTGTAGTAGACAGAGAAGTACCCTACCATGACTCTACTGTAGTAGACAGAGAAGTACCCTACCATGACTCTACTGTAGTAGACAGAGAAGTACCCTACCATGACTCTACTGTAGTAGACAGAGAAGTCCCCTACCATGACTCTACTGTAGTAGACAGAGAAGTACCCTACCATGACTCTACTGTAGTAGACAGAGAAGTACCCTACCATGACTCTACTGTAGTAGACAGAGAAGTACCCTACCATGACTCTACTGTAGTAGACAGAGAAGTACCCTACCATGACTCTACTGTAGTAGACAGAGAAGTACCCTACCATGACTCTACTGTAGTAGACAGAGAAGTACCCTACCATGACTCTACTGTAGTAGACAGAGAAGTACCCTACCATGACTCTACTGTAGTAGACAGAGAAGTACCCTACCATGACTCTACTGTAGTAGACAGAGAAGTCCCCTACCATGAATCTACTGTAGTAGACAGAGAAGTACCCTACCATGACTCTACTGTAGTAGACAGAGAAGTACCCTACCATGACTCTACTGTAGTAGACAGAGAAGTCTCCTACCATGACTCTACTGTAGTAGACAGAGAAGTCTCCTACCATGACTCTACTGTAGTAGACTGAGATGTACCCTACCATGACTCTACTGTAGTAGACAGAGAAGTACCCTACCATGACTCTACTGTAGTAGACAGAGAAGTACCCTACCATGACTCTACTGTAGTAGACAGAGAAGTACCCTACCATGACTCTACTGTAGTAGACAGAGAAGTACCCTACCATGACTCTACTGTAGTAGACAGAGAAGTCCCCTACCATGACTCTACTGTAGTAGACAGAGAAGTACCCTACCATGACTCTACTGTAGTAGACAGAGAAGTACCCTACCATGACTCTACTGTAGTAGACAGAGAAGGAGAAGTACCCTACCATGACTCTACTGTAGTAGACAGAGAAGTACCCTACCATGACTCTACTGTAGTAGACAGAGAAGTACCCTACCATGACTCTACTGTAGTAGACAGAGAAGTCCCCTACCATGGCTCTACTGTAGTAGACAGAGAAGTACCCTACCATGACTCTACTGTAGTAGACAGAGAAGGAGAAGTACCCTACCATGACTCTACTGTAGTAGACAGAGAAGTCTCCTACCATGACTCTACTGTAGTAGACAGAGAAGTACCCTACCATGACTCTACTGTAGTAGACAGAGAAGGAGAAGTACCCTACCATGACTCTACTGTAGTAGACAGAGAAGTACCCTACCATGACTCTACTGTAGTAGACAGAGAAGTACCCTACCATGACTCTACTGTAGTAGACAGAGAAGTCCCCTACCATGACTCTACTGTAGTAGACAGAGAAGTCCCCTACCATGACTCTACTGTAGTAGACAGAGAAGTACCCTACCATGACTCTACTGTAGTAGACAGAGAAGTCCCCTACCATGACTCTACTGTAGTAGACAGAGAAGTCTCCTACCATGACTCTACTGTAGTAGACAGAGAAGTCCCCTACCATGGCTCTACTGTAGTAGACAGAGAAGTACCCTACCATGACTCTACTGTAGTAGACAGAGAAGTCCCCTACCATGACTCTACTGTAGTAGACAGAGAAGTCCCCTACCATGACTCTACTGTAGTAGACAGAGAAGTACCCTACCATGACTCTACTGTAGTAGACAGAGAAGTCCCCTACCATGACTCTACTGTAGTAGACAGAGAAGTCCCTTACCATGACTCTACTGTAGTAGACAGAGAAGTACCCTACCATGACTCTACTGTAGTAGACAGAGAAGTCTCCTACCATGACTACTGTAGTAGACAGAGAAGTACCCTACCATGACTCTACTGTAGTAGACAGAGAAGTACCCTACCATGACTCTACTGTAGTAGACAGAGAAGTACCCTACCATGACTCTACTGTAGTAGACAGAGAAGTACCCTACCATGACTCTACTGTAGTAGACAGAGAAGTACCCTACCATGACTCTACTGTAGTAGACAGAGAAGTCCCCTACCATGACTCTACTGTAGTAGACAGAGAAGTACCCTACCATGACTCTACTGTAGTAGACAAAGAAGTACCCTACCATGACTCTACTGTAGTAGACAGAGAAGTCCCCTACCATGACTCTACTGTAGTAGACAGAGAAGTACCCTACCATGACTCTACTGTAGTAGACAAAGAGGTACCCTACCATGACTCTACTGTAGTAGACAGAGAAGTACCCTACCATGACTCTACTGTAGTAGACAAAGAAGTACCCTACCATGACTCTACTGTAGTAGACAGAGAAGTCCCCTACCACGACTCTACTGTAGTAGACAGAGAAGTCCCCTACCATGACTCTACTGTAGTAGACAGAGAAGTACCCTACCATGACTCTACTGTAGTAGACAAAGAAGTACCCTACCATGACTCTACTGTAGTAGACAAAGAAGTACCCTACCATGACTCTACTGTAGTAGACAGAGAAGTCCCCTACCACGACTCTACTGTAGTAGACAGAGAAGTCTCCTACCATGACTCTACTGTAGTAGACAGAGAAGTACCCTACCATGACTCTACTGTAGTAGACAGAGAAGGAGAAGTACCCTACCATGACTCTACTGTAGTAGACAGAGAAGTACCCTACCATGACTCTACTGTAGTAGACAGAGAAGTACCCTACCATGACTCTACTGTAGTAGACAGAGAAGTCCCCTACCATGACTCTACTGTAGTAGACAGAGAAGTCCCCTACCATGACTCTACTGTAGTAGACAGAGAAGTACCCTACCATGACTCTACTGTAGTAGACAGAGAAGTCCCCTACCATGACTCTACTGTAGTAGACAGAGAAGTCTCCTACCATGACTCTACTGTAGTAGACAGAGAAGTCCCCTACCATGGCTCTACTGTAGTAGACAGAGAAGTACCCTACCATGACTCTACTGTAGTAGACAGAGAAGTCCCCTACCATGACTCTACTGTAGTAGACAGAGAAGTCCCCTACCATGACTCTACTGTAGTAGACAGAGAAGTACCCTACCATGACTCTACTGTAGTAGACAGAGAAGTCCCCTACCATGACTCTACTGTAGTAGACAGAGAAGTACCCTACCATGACTCTACTGTAGTAGACAGAGAAGTCTCCTACCATGACTCTACTGTAGTAGACAGAGAAGTCTCCTACCATGACTCTACTGTAGTAGACAGAGAAGTACCCTACCATGACTCTACTGTAGTAGACAGAGAAGTCCCCTACCATGACTCTACTGTAGTAGACAGAGAAGTACCCTACCATGACTCTACTGTAGTAGACAGAGAAGTACCCTACCATGACTCTACTGTAGTAGACAGAGAAGTACCCTACCATGACTCTACTGTAGTAGACAGAGAAGTACCCTACCATGACTCTACTGTAGTAGACAGAGAAGTACCCTACCATGACTCTACTGTAGTAGATAGAGAAGTACCCTACCATGACTCTACTGTAGTAGACAGAGAAGTACCCTACCATGACTCTACTGTAGTAGACAGAGAAGTACCCTACCATGACTCTACTGTAGTAGACAGAGAAGTCCCCTACCATGACTCTACTGTAGTAGACAGAGAAGTCTCCTACCATGACTACTGTAGTAGACAGAGAAGTACCCTACCATGACTCTACTGTAGTAGACAGAGAAGTACCCTACCATGACTCTACTGTAGTAGACAGAGAAGTACCCTACCATGACTCTACTGTAGTAGACAGAGAAGTACCCTACCATGACTCTACTGTAGTAGACAGAGAAGTACCCTACCATGACTCTACTGTAGTAGACAGAGAAGTCCCCTACCATGACTCTACTGTAGTAGACAGAGAAGTACCCTACCATGACTCTACTGTAGTAGACAAAGAAGTACCCTACCATGACTCTACTGTAGTAGACAGAGAAGTCCCCTACCATGACTCTACTGTAGTAGACAGAGAAGTACCCTACCATGACTCTACTGTAGTAGACAAAGAGGTACCCTACCATGACTCTACTGTAGTAGACAGAGAAGTACCCTACCATGACTCTACTGTAGTAGACAAAGAAGTACCCTACCATGACTCTACTGTAGTAGACAGAGAAGTCCCCTACCACGACTCTACTGTAGTAGACAGAGAAGTCCCCTACCATGACTCTACTGTAGTAGACAGAGAAGTACCCTACCATGACTCTACTGTAGTAGACAAAGAAGTACCCTACCATGACTCTACTGTAGTAGACAAAGAAGTACCCTACCATGACTCTACTGTAGTAGACAGAGAAGTCCCCTACCACGACTCTACTGTAGTAGACAGAGAAGTCCCCTACCACGACTCTACTGTAGTAGACAGAGAAGTACCCTACCATGACTCTACTGTAGTAGACAGAGAAGTACCCTACCATGACTCTACTGTAGTAGACAGAGAAGTCCCCTACCATGACTCTACTGTAGTAGACAGAGAAGTACCCTACCATGACTCTACTGTAGTAGACAGAGAAGTACCCTACCATGACTCTACTGTAGTAGACAGAGAAGTACCCTACCATGACTCTACTGTAGTAGACAGAGAAGTCTCCTACCATGACTCTACTGTAGTAGACAGAGAAGTCTCCTACCATGACTCTACTGTAGTAGACAGAGAAGTCTCCTACCATGACTCTACTGTAGTAGACAGAGAAGTCCCCTACCATGACTCTACTGTAGTAGACAGAGAAGTACCCTACCATGACTCTACTGTAGTAGACAGAGAAGTCTCCTACCATGACTCTACTGTAGTAGACAGAGAAGTCTCCTACCATGACTCTACTGTAGTAGACAGAGAAGTACCCTACCATGACTCTACTGTAGTAGACAGAGAAGTCTCCTACCATGACTCTACTGTAGTAGACAGAGAAGTCTCCTACCATGACTCTACTGTAGTAGACAGAGAAGTACCCTACCATGACTCTACTGTAGTAGACTGAGAAGGACCCTACCATGACTCTACTGTAGTAGACAGAGAAGTCCCCTACCATGACTCTACTGTAGTAGACAGAGAAGTCCCCTACCATGACTCTACTGTAGTAGACAGAGAAGTACCCTACCATGACTCTACTGTAGTAGACAAAGAAGTACCCTACCATGACTCTACTGTAGTAGACAAAGAAGTACCCTACCATGACTCTACTGTGGTAGACAGAGAAGTCCCCTACCACGACTCTACTGTAGTAGACAGAGAAGTCCCCTACCACGACTCTACTGTAGTAGACAGAGAAGTACCCTACCATGACTCTACTGTAGTAGACAGAGAAGTACCCTACCATGACTCTACTGTAGTAGACAGAGAAGTCCCCTACCATGACTCTACTGTAGTAGACAGAGAAGTCCCCTACCATGACTCTACTGTAGTAGACAGAGAAGTACCCTACCATGACTCTACTGTAGTAGACAGAGAAGTACCCTACCATGACTCTACTGTAGTAGACAGAGAAGTCTCCTACCATGACTCTACTGTAGTAGACAGAGAAGTCTCCTACCATGACTCTACTGTAGTAGACAGAGAAGTACTCCTACCATGACTCTACTGTAGTAGACAGAGAAGTCCCCTACCATGACTCTACTGTAGTAGACAGAGAAGTACCCTACCATGACTCTACTGTAGTAGACAGAGAAGTCTCCTACCATGACTCTACTGTAGTAGACAGAGAAGTCTCCTACCATGACTCTACTGTAGTAGACAGAGAAGTACCCTACCATGACTCTACTGTAGTAGACAGAGAAGTCTCCTACCATGACTCTACTGTAGTAGACAGAGAAGTCTCCTACCATGACTCTACTGTAGTAGACAGAGAAGTACCCTACCATGACTCTACTGTAGTAGACTGAGAAGTACCCTACCATGACTCTACTGTAGTAGACAGAGAAGTCCCCTACCATGACTCTACTGTAGTAGACAGAGAAGTCCCCTACCATGAATCTACTGTAGTAGACAGAGAAGTACCCTACCATGACTCTACTGTAGTAGACAGAGAAGTACCCTACCATGACTCTACTGTAGTAGACAGAGAAGTCTCCTACCATGACTCTACTGTAGTAGACAGAGAAGTCTCCTACCATGACTCTACTGTAGTAGACAGAGAAGTACCCTACCATGACTCTACTGTAGTAGACAGAGAAGTACCCTACCATGACTCTACTGTAGTAGACAGAGAAGTCCCCTACCATGACTCTACTGTAGTAGACAGAGAAGTACCCTACCATGACTCTACTGTAGTAGACAGAGAAGTACCCTACCATGACTCTACTGTAGTAGACAGAGAAGTACCCTACCATGACTCTACTGTAGTAGACAGAGAAGTCTCCTACCATGACTCTACTGTAGTAGACAGAGAAGTCCCCTACCATGACTCTACTGTAGTAGACAGAGAAGTACCCTACCATGACTCTACTGTAGTAGACAGAGAAGTACCCTACCATGACTCTACTGTAGTAGACAGAGAAGTACCCTACCATGACTCTACTGTAGTAGACAGAGAAGTACCCTACCATGACTCTACTGTAGTAGACAGAGAAGTACCCTACCATGACTCTACTGTAGTAGACAGAGAAGTACCCTACCATGACTCTACTGTAGTAGACAGAGAAGTACCCTACCATGACTCTACTGTAGTAGACAGAGAAGTCCCCTACCATGAATCTACTGTAGTAGACAGAGAAGTACCCTACCATGACTCTACTGTAGTAGACAGAGAAGTACCCTACCATGACTCTACTGTAGTAGACAGAGAAGTACCCTACCATGACTCTACTGTAGTAGACAGAGAAGTCTCCTACCATGACTCTACTGTAGTAGACAGAGAAGTCCCCTACTATGACTCTACTGTAGTAGACTGAGAAGTACCCTACCATGACTCTACTGTAGTAGACAGAGAAGTCCCCTACCATGACTCTACTGTAGTAGACAGAGAAGTCCCCTACCATGACTCTACTGTAGTAGACAGAGAAGTACCCTACCATGACTCTACTGTAGTAGACAGAGAAGTACCCTACCATGACTCTACTGTAGTAGACAGAGAGGTACCCTACCATGACTCTACTGTAGTAGACAGAGAAGTACCCTACCATGACTCTACTGTAGTAGACAGAGAAGTACCCTACCATGACTCTACTGTAGTAGACAGAGAAGTACCCTACCATGACTCTACTGTAGTAGACAGAGAAGTCCCCTACCATGACTCTACTGTAGTAGACAGAGAAGTACCCTACCATGACTCTACTGTAGTAGACAGAGAAGTACCCTACCATGACTCTACTGTAGTAGACAGAGAGGTACCCTACCATGACTCTACTGTAGTAGACAGAGAAGTCCCCTACCATGACTCTACTGTAGTAGACAGAGAAGTACCCTACCATGACTCTACTGTAGTAGACAGAGAAGTACCCTACCATGACTCTACTGTAGTAGACAGAGAGGTACCCTACCATGACTCTACTGTAGTAGACAGAGAAGTACCCTACCATGACTCTACTGTAGTAGACAGAGATGTCCCCTACCATGACTCTACTGTAGTAGACAGAGAAGTCCCCTACCATGACTCTACTGTAGTAGACAGAGAAGTCTCCTACCATGACTCTACTGTAGTAGACAGAGAAGTCTCCTACCATGACTCTACTGTAGTAGACAGAGAAGTCTCCTACCATGACTCTACTGTAGTAGACAGAGAAGTACTCTACCATGACTCTACTGTAGTAGACAGAGAAGTCTCCTACCATGACTCTACTGTAGTAGACAGAGAAGTCTCCTACCATGACTCTACTGTAGTAGACAGAGAAGTACCCTACCATGACTCTACTGTAGTAGACAGAGAAGTCCCCTACCATGACTCTACTGTAGTAGACAGAGAAGTCCCCTACCATGACTCTACTGTAGTAGACAGAGAAGTACCCTACCATGACTCTACTGTAGTAGACAGAGAAGTACCCTACCATGACTCTACTGTAGTAGACAGAGAAGTCCCCTACTATGACTCTACTGTAGTAGACAGAGAAGTCCCCTACCATGACTCTACTGTAGTAGACAGAGAAGTCCCCTACCATGACTCTACTGTAGTAGACAGAGAAGTACCCTACCATGACTCTACTGTAGTAGACAGAGAAGTCCCCTACTATGACTCTACTGTAGTAGACAGAGAAGTCCCCTACCATGACTCTACTGTAGTAGACAGAGAAGTCCCCTACTATGACTCTACTGTAGTAGACAGAGAAGTCCCCTACCATGACTCTACTGTAGTAGACAGAGAAGTCCCCTACCATGACTCTACTGTAGTAGACAGAGAAGTCCCCTACCATGACTCTACTGTAGTAGACAGAGAAGTACCCTACCATGACTCTACTGTAGTAGACAGAGAAGTACCCTACCATGACTCTACTGTAGTAGACAGAGAAGTACTCCTACCATGACTCTACTGTAGTAGACAGAGAAGTCTCCTACCATGACTCTACTGTAGTAGACAGAGAAGTACCCTACCATGACTCTACTGTAGTAGACAGAGAAGTACCCTACCATGACTCTACTGTAGTAGACAGAGAAGTACCCTACCATGACTCTACTGTAGTAGACAGAGAAGTACCCTACCATGACTCTACTGTAGTAGACAGAGAAGTACCCTACCATGACTCTACTGTAGTAGACAGAGAAGTCTCCTACCATGACTCTACTGTAGTAGACAGAGAAGTCCCCTACCATGACTCTACTGTAGTAGACAGAGAAGTACCCTACCATGACTCTACTGTAGTAGACAGAGAAGTACCCTACCATGACTCTACTGTAGTAGACAGAGAAGTACCCTACCATGACTCTACTGTAGTAGACAGAGAAGTACCCTACCATGACTCTACTGTAGTAGACAGAGAAGTCTCCTACCATGACTCTACTGTAGTAGACAGAGAAGTACCCTACCATGACTCTACTGTAGTAGACAGAGAAGTCTCCTACCATGACTCTACTGTAGTAGACAGAGAAGTCTCCTACCATGACTCTACTGTAGTAGACAGAGAAGTACCCTACCATGACTCTACTGTAGTAGACAGAGAAGTCCCCTACCATGACTCTACTGTAGTAGACAGAGAAGTACCCTACCATGACTCTACTGTAGTAGACAGAGAAGTACCCTACCATGACTCTACTGTAGTAGACAGAGAAGTACCCTACCATGACTCTACTGTAGTAGACAGAGAAGTACCCTACCATGACTCTACTGTAGTAGACAGAGAAGTACCCTACCATGACTCTACTGTAGTAGATAGAGAAGTACCCTACCATGACTCTACTGTAGTAGACAGAGAAGTCCCCTACCACGACTCTACTGTAGTAGACAGAGAAGTCCCCTACCATGACTCTACTGTAGTAGACAGAGAAGTACCCTACCATGACTCTACTGTAGTAGACAGAGAAGTACCCTACCATGACTCTACTGTAGTAGACAGAGAAGTACCCTACCATGACTCTACTGTAGTAGACAGAGAAGTCCCCTACCATGACTCTACTGTAGTAGACAGAGAAGTACCCTACCATGACTCTACTGTAGTAGACAGAGAAGTACCCTACCATGACTCTACTGTAGTAGACAGAGAAGTACCCTACCATGACTCTACTGTAGTAGACAGAGAAGTACCCTACCATGACTCTACTGTAGTAGACAGAGAAGTACCCTACCATGACTCTACTGTAGTAGACAGAGAAGTACCCTACCATGACTCTACTGTAGTAGACAGAGAAGTACCCTACCATGACTCTACTGTAGTAGACAGAGAAGTACCCTACCATGACTCTACTGTAGTAGACAGAGAAGTCCCCTACCATGAATCTACTGTAGTAGACAGAGAAGTACCCTACCATGACTCTACTGTAGTAGACAGAGAAGTACCCTACCATGACTCTACTGTAGTAGACAGAGAAGTCTCCTACCATGACTCTACTGTAGTAGACAGAGAAGTCTCCTACCATGACTCTACTGTAGTAGACTGAGATGTACCCTACCATGACTCTACTGTAGTAGACAGAGAAGTACCCTACCATGACTCTACTGTAGTAGACAGAGAAGTACCCTACCATGACTCTACTGTAGTAGACAGAGAAGTACCCTTCCCTGACTCTACTGTAGTAGACAGAGAAGTACCCTACCATGACTCTACTGTAGTAGACAGAGAAGTCCCCTACCATGACTCTACTGTAGTAGACAGAGAAGTACCCTACCATGACTCTACTGTAGTAGACAGAGAAGTCCCCTACCATGACTCTACTGTAGTAGACAGAGAAGTCCCCTACCATGACTCTACTGTAGTAGACAGAGAAGTACCCTACCATGACTCTACTGTAGTAGACAGAGAAGTACCCTACCATGACTCTACTGTAGTAGACAGAGAAGTACCCTACCATGACTCTACTGTAGTAGACAGAGAAGTACCCTACCATGACTCTACTGTAGTAGACAGAGAAGTACCCTACCATGACTCTACTGTAGTAGACAGAGAAGTACCCTACCATGACTCTACTGTAGTAGACAGAGAAGTACCCTACCATGACTCTACTGTAGTAGACAGAGAAGTCCCCTACCACGACTCTACTGTAGTAGACAGAGAAGTCCCCTACCATGACTCTACTGTAGTAGACAGAGAAGTCCCCTACCATGACTCTACTGTAGTAGACAGAGAAGTACCCTACCATGACTCTACTGTAGTAGACAGAGAAGTACCCTACCATGACTCTACTGTAGTAGACAGAGAAGTACCCTACCATGACTCTACTGTAGTAGACAGAGAAGTACCCTACCATGACTCCACTGTAGTAGACAGAGAAGTCTCCTACCATGACTCTACTGTAGTAGACAGAGAAGTACCCTACCATGTCTCTACTGTAGTAGACAGAGAAGTACCCTACCATGACTCTACTGTAGTAGACAGAGAAGTACCCTACCATGACTCTACTGTAGTAGACAGAGAAGTCTCCTACCATGACTCTACTGTAGTAGACAGAGAAGTACCCTACCATGACTCTACTGTAGTAGACAGAGAAGTCTCCTACCATGACTCTACTGTAGTAGACAGATAAGTCCCCTACCATGACTCTACTGTAGTAGACAGAGAAGTACCCTACCATGACTCTACTGTAGTAGACAGAGAAGTACCCTACCATGACTCTACTGTAGTAGACAGAGAAGTACCCTACCATGACTCTACTGTAGTAGACAGAGAAGTACCCTATCATGACTCTACTGTAGTAGACAGAGAAGTACCCTACCATGACTCTACTGTAGTAGACAGAGAAGTACTCCTACCATGACTCTACTGTAGTAGACAGAGAAGTACCCTACCATGACTCTACTGTAGTAGACAGAGAAGTACCCTACCATGACTCTACTGTAGTAGACAGAGAAGTACCCTACCATGACTCTACTGTAGTAGACAGAAGAAGTACCCTACCATGACTCTACTGTAGTAGACAGAGAAGTACCCTACCATGACTCTACTGTAGTAGACAGAGAAGTCTCCTACCATGACTCTACTGTAGTAGACAGAGAAGTCTCCTACCATGACTCTACTGTAGTAGACAGAGAAGTACCCTACCATGACTCTACTGTAGTAGACAGAGAAGTACCCTACCATGACTCTACTGTAGTAGACAGAGAAGTACCCTACCATGACTCTACTGTAGTAGACAGAGAAGTACCCTACCATGACTCTACTGTAGTAGACAGAGAAGTACCCTACCATGACTCTACTGTAGTAGACAGAGAAGTACCCTACCATGACTCTACTGTAGTAGACAGAGAAGTCCCCTACCATGACTCTACTGTAGTAGACAGAGAAGTACCCTACCATGACTCTACTGTAGTAGACAGAGAAGTACCCTACCATGACTCTACTGTAGTAGACAGAGAAGTACCCTACCATGACTCTACTGTAGTAGACAGAGAAGTACCCTACCATGACTCTACTGTAGTAGACAGAGAAGTACCCTACCATGACTCTACTGTAGTAGACAGAGAAGTCTCCTACCATGACTCTACTGTAGTAGACAGAGAAGTTCCCTACCATGACTCTACTGTAGTAGACAGAGAAGTACCCTACCATGACTCTACTGTAGTAGACAGAGAAGTCCCCTACCATGACTCTACTGTAGTAGACAGAGAAGTCCCCTACCATGACTCTACTGTAGTAGACAGAGAAGTCCCCTACCATGACTCTACTGTAGTAGACAGAGAAGTCCCCTACCATGACTCTACTGTAGTAGACAGAGAAGTACCCTACCATGACTCTACTGTAGTAGACAGAGAAGTACCCTACCATGACTCTACTGTAGTAGACAGAGAAGTACCCTACCATGACTCTACTGTAGTAGACAGAGAAGTCTCCTACCATGACTCTACTGTAGTAGACAGAGAGGTCCCCTACCATGACTCTACTGTAGTAGACAGAGAAGTACCCTACCATGACTCTACTGTAGTAGACAGAGAAGTACCCTACCATGACTCTACTGTAGTAGACAGAGAAGTACCCTACCATGACTCTACTGTAGTAGACAGAGAAATCCCTTACCATGACTCTACTGTAATAGACAGAGAAGTCCCCTACCACGACTCTACTGTAGTAGACAGAGAAGTACCCTACCATGACTCTACTGTAGTAGACAGAGAAGTCCCCTACCATGACTCTACTGTAGTAGACAGAGAAGTCTACTACCATGACTCTACTGTAGGTTAGACAGAGAAGTACCCTACCATGACTCTACTGTAGTAGACAGAGAAGTACCCTACCATGACTCTACTGTAGTAGACAGAGAACTGTAGTAGACAGAGAAGTACCCTACCATGACTCTACTGTAGTAGACAGAGAAGTACCCTACCATGACTCTACTGTAGTAGACAGAGAAGTCCCCTACCATGACTCTACTGTAGTAGACAGAGAAGTACCCTACCATGACTCCACTGTAGTAGACAGAGAAGTCTCCTACCATGACTCTACTGTAGTAGACAGAGAAGTCTCCTACCATGACTCTACTGTAGTAGACAGAGAAGTACCCTACCATGACTCTACTGTAGTAGACAGAGAAGTCTCCTACCATGACTCTACTGTAGTAGACAGAGAAGTACCCTACCATGACTCTACTGTAGTAGACAGAGAAGTACCCTACCATGACTCTACTGTAGTAGACAGAGAAGTACCCTACCATGACTCTACTGTAGTAGACAGAGAAGTACCCTACCATGACTCTACTGTAGTAGACAGAGAAGTCCCCTACCATGACTCTACTGTAGTAGACAGAGAAGTACCCTACCATGACTCTACTGTAGTAGACAGAGAAGTACCCTACCATGACTCTACTGTAGTAGACAGAGAAGTCCCCTACCATGACTCTACTGTAGTAGACAGAGAAGTACCCTACCATGACTCTACTGTAGTAGACAGAGAAGTACCCTACCATGACTCTACTGTTACCCTACCATGACTCTACTGTAGTAGACAGATAAGGAGAAGTACCCTATCATGACTCTACTGTAGTAGACAGAGAAGTACCCTACCATGACTCTACTGTAGTAGACAGAGAAGTCTCCTACCATGACTATACTGTAGTAGACAGAGAAGTACCCTACCATGACTCTACTGTAGTAGACAGAGAAGTACCCTACCATGACTCTACTGTAGTAGACAGAGAAGTACCCTACCATGACTCCACTGTAGTAGACAGAGAAGGAGAAGTACCCTACCCTGACTCTACTGTAGTAGACAGAGAAGTACCCTACCATGACTCTACTGTAGTAGACAGAGAAGTACCCTACCATGACTCTACTGTAGTAGACAGAGAAGTACCCTACCCTGACTCTACTGTAGTAGACAGAGAAGTACCCTACCATGACTCTACTGTAGTAGACAGAGAAGTACCCTACCATGACTCTACTGTAGTAGACAGAGAAGCCCCATACCATGACTCTACTGTAGTAGACAGAGAAGTCCCCTACCATGACTCTACTGTAGTAGACAGAGAAGTCCCCTACCATGACTCTACTGTAGTAGACAGAGAAGCCCCATACCATGACTCTACTGTAGTAGACAGAGAAGTCCCCTACCATGACTCTACTGTAGTAGACAGAGAAGTCCCCTACCATGACTCTACTGTAGTAGACAGAGAAGCCCCATACCATGACTCTACTGTAGTAGACAGAGAAGTACCCTACCATGACTCTACTGTAGTAGACAGAGAAGTACCCTACCATGACTCTACTGTAGTAGACAGAGAAGTACCCTACCATGACTCTACTGTAGTAGACAGAGAAGTACCCTACCATGACTCTACTGTAGTAGACAGAGAAGTCCCCTACCATGACTCTACTGTAGTAGACAGAGAAGTCCCCTACCATGACTCTACTGTAGTAGACAGAGAAGTACCCTACCATGACTCTACTGTAGTAGACAGAGAAGTCCCTTACCATGACTCTACTGTAGTAGACAGAGAAGTCCCCTACCATGACTATACTGTAGTAGACAGAGAAGTACCCTACCATGACTCTACTGTAGTAGACAGAGAAGTACCCTACCATGACTCTACTGTAGTAGACAGAGAAGTCTCCTACCATGACTCTACTGTAGTAGACAGAGAAGTACCCTACCATGACTCTACTGTAGTAGACAGAGAAGTACCCTACCATGACTCTACTGTAGTAGACAGAGAAGTCCCCTACCATGACTCTACTGTAGTAGACAGAGAAGTACCCTACCATGACTCTACTGTAGTAGACAGAGAAGTACCCTACCATGACTCTACTGTAGTAGACAGAGAAGTCCCTTACCATGACTCTACTGTAATAGACAGAGAAGTCCCCTACCATGACTCTACTGTAGTAGACAGAGAAGTACCCTACCATGACTCTACTGTAGTAGACAGAGAAGTCCCCTACCATGACTCTACTGTAGTAGACAGAGAAGTCTACTACCATGACTCCACTGTAGTAGACAGAGAAGTACCCTACCATGACTCTACTGTAGTAGACAGAGAAGTCTCCTACCATGACTCTACTGTAGTAGACAGAGAAGTACCCTACCATGACTCTACTGTAGTAGACAGAGAAGTACCCTACCATGACTCTACTGTAGTAGACAGAGAAGTCCCCTACCATGACTCTACTGTAGTAGACAGAGAAGTACCCTACCATGACTCCACTGTAGTAGACAGAGAAGTCTCCTACCATGACTCCACTGTAGTAGACAGAGAAGTCTCCTACCATGACTCTACTGTAGTAGACAGAGAAGTCCCCTACCATGACTCTACTGTAGTAGACAGAGAAGTCCCCTACCATGACTCTACTGTAGTAGACAAGAGTACCCTACCGTGACACCATGACTCTACTGTAGTAGACAGAGAAGTACCCTACCATGACTCTACTGTAGTAGACAGAGAAGTACCCTACCATGACTCTACTGTAGTAGATAGAGAAGTCCCCTACCATGACTCTACTGTAGTAGACAGAGAAGTACCCTACCATGACTCTACTGTAGTAGACAGAGAAGTACCCTACCATGACTCTACTGTAGTAGACAGAGAAGTACCCTACCATGACTCTACTGTAGTAGACAGAGAAGTACCCTACCATGACTCTACTGTAGTAGACAGAGAAGTCCCCTACCATGACTCTACTGTAGTAGACAGAGAAGTACCCTACCATGACTCTACTGTAGTAGACAGAGAAGTCCCCTACCATGACTCTACTGTAGTAGACAGAGAAGTACCCTACCATGACTCTACTGTAGTAGACAGAGAAGTACCCTACCATGACTCTACTGTAGTAGACAGAGAAGTCCCCTACCATGACTCTACTGTAGTAGACAGAGAAGTCCCCTACCATGACTCTACTGTAGTAGACAGAGAAGTACCCTACCATGACTCTACTGTAGTAGACAGAGAAGGAGAAGTACCCTACCATGACTCTACTGTAGTAGACAGAGAAGTACCCTACCATGACTCTACTGTAGTAGACAGAGAAGTACCCTACCATGACTCTACTGTAGTAGACAGAGAAGTACCCTACCATGACTCTACTGTAGTAGACAGAGAAGTACCATACCATGACTCTACTGTAGTAGACAGAGAAGCCCCATACCATGACTCTACTGTAGTAGACAGAGAAGTCCCCTACCATGACTCTACTGTAGTAGACAGAGAAGTACCCTACCATGACTCTACTGTAGTAGACAGATAAGTACCCTACCATGACTGTACTGTAGTAGACAGAGAAGTACCCTACCATGACTGTACTGTAGTAGACAGAGAAGTCCCCTACCATGACTCTACTGTAGTAGACAGAGAAGCCCCATACCATGACTCTACTGTAGTAGACAGAGAAGTCCCCTACCACGACTCTACTGTAGTAGACAGAGAAGTACCCTACCATGACTCTACTGTAGTAGACAGAGAAGTACCCTACCATGACTCTACTGTAGTAGACAGAGAAGTACCCTACCATGACTGTACTGTAGTAGACAGAGAAGTCCCCTACCATGACTCTACTGTAGTAGACAGAGAAGTCCCCTACCATGACTCTACTGTAGTAGACAGAGAAGTACCCTACCATGACTCTACTGTAGTAGACAGAGAAGTCCCCTACCACGACTCTACTGTAGTAGACAGAGAAGTCCCCTACCATGACTCTACTGTAGTAGACAGAGAAGTACCCTACCATGACTCTACTGTAGTAGACAGAGAAGTACCCTACCATGACTCTACTGTAGTAGACAGAGAAGTACCCTACCATGACTCTACTGTAGTAGACAGAGAAGTACCCTACCATGACTCTACTGTAGTAGACAGAGAAGTACCCTACCATGACTCTACTGTAGTAGACAGAGAAGTACCCTACCATGACTCTACTGTAGTAGACAGAGAAGTACCCTACCATGACTCTACTGTAGTAGACAGAGAAGTACCCTACCATGACTCTACTGTAGTAGACAGAGAAGTACTCCTACCATGACTCTACTGTAGTAGACAGAGAAGTACCCTACCATGACTCTACTGTAGTAGACAGAGAAGTACCCTACCATGACTCTACTGTAGTAGACAGAGAAGTCCCCTACCATGACTCTACTGTAGTAGACAGAGAAGTCCCCTACCATGACTCTACTGTAGTAGACAGAGAAGTACCCTACCATGACTCTACTGTAGTAGACAGAGAAGTACCCTACCATGACTCTACTGTAGTAGACAGAGAAGTACCCTACCATGACTCTACTGTAGTAGACAGAGAAGTACCCTACCATGACTCTACTGTAGTAGACAGAGAAGTACCCTACCATGACTCTACTGTAGTAGACAGAGAAGTACCCTACCATGACTCTACTGTAGTAGACAGAGAAGTACCCTACCATGACTCTACTGTAGTAGACAGAGAAGTACCCTACCATGACTCTACTGTAGTAGACAGAGAAGTACCCTACCATGACTCTACTGTAGTAGACAGAGAAGTACCCTACCATGACTCTACTGTAGTAGACAGAGAAGTACCCTACCATGACTCTACTGTAGTAGACAGAGAAGTACCCTACCATGACTCTACTGTAGTAGACAGAGAAGTACCCTACCATGACTCTACTGTAGTAGACAGAGAAGTACCCTACCATGACTCTACTGTAGTAGACAGAGAAGTACCCTACCATGACTCTACTGTAGTAGACAGAGAAGTACCCTACCATGACTCTACTGTAGTAGACAGAGAAGTACCCTACCATGACTCTACTGTAGTAGACAGAGAAGTACCCTACAATGACTCTACTGTAGTAGACAGAGAAGTACCCTACCATGACTCTACTGTAGTAGACAGAGAAGTACCCTACCATGACTCTACTGTAGTAGACAGAGAAGTCTCCTACCATGACTCTACTGTAGTAGACAGAGAAGTCTCCTACCATGACTCTACTGTAGTAGACAGAGAAGTCCCCTACCATGACTCTACTGTAGTAGACAGAGAAGTACCCTACCATGACTCTACTGTAGTAGACAGAGAAGTCCCCTACCATGACTCTACTGTAGTAGACAGAGAAGTGCCCTACCATGACTCTACTGTAGTAGACAGAGAAGTACCCTACCATGACTCTACTGTAGTAGACAGAGAAGTCTCCTACCATGACTCTACTGTAGTAGACAGAGAAGTCCCCTACCATGACTCTACTGTAGTAGACAGAGAAGTACCCTACCATGACTCTACTGTAGTAGACAGAGAAGTCCCCTACCATGACTCTACTGTAGTAGACAGAGAAGTACCCTACCATGACTCTACTGTAGTAGACAGAGAAGTACCCTACCATGACTCTACTGTAGTAGACAGAGAAGTACCCTACCATGACTCTACTGTAGTAGACAGAGAAGTCCCCTACCATGACTCTACTGTAGTAGACAGAGAAGTACCCTACCATGACTCTACTGTAGTAGACAGAGAAGTACCCTACCATGACTCTACTGTAGTAGACAGAGAAGTACCCTACCATGACTCTACTGTAGTAGACAGAGAAGTACCCTACCATGACTCTACTGTAGTAGACAGAGAAGTCCCCTACCATGACTCTACTGTAGTAGACAGAGAAGTACCCTACCATGACTCTACTGTAGTAGACAGAGAAGTACCCTACCATGACTCTACTGTAGTAGACAGAGAAGTACCCTACCATGACTCTACTGTAGTAGACAGAGAAGTACCCTACCATGACTCTACTGTAGTAGACAGAGAAGTACCCTACCATGACTCTACTGTAGTAGACAGAAAAGTCTCCTACCATGACTCTACTGTAGTAGACAGAGAAGTCCCCTACCATGACTCTACTGTAGTAGACAGAGAAGTCTCCTACCATGACTCTACTGTAGTAGACAGAGAAGTACCCTACCATGACTCTACTGTAGTAGACAGAGAAGTACCCTACCATGACTCTACTGTAGTAGACAGAGAAGTACCCTACCATGACTCTACTGTAGTAGACAGAGAAGTCTCCTACCATGACTCTACTGTAGTAGACAGAGAAGTCTCCTACCATGACTCTACTGTAGTAGACAGAGAAGTACTCCTACCATGACTCTACTGTAGTAGACAGAGAAGTACCCTACCATGACTCTACTGTAGTAGACAGAGAAGTACCCTACCATGACTCTACTGTAGTAGACAGAGAAGTACCCTACCATGACTCTACTGTAGTAGACAGAGAAGTCTCCTACCATGACTCTACTGTAGTAGACAGAGAAGTACCCTACCATGACTCTACTGTAGTAGACAGAGAAGTACCCTACCATGACTCTACTGTAGTAGACAGAGAAGTACTCCTACCATGACTCTACTGTAGTAGACAGAGAAGTACCCTACCATGACTCTACTGTAGTAGACAGAGAAGTACCCTACCATGACTCTACTGTAGTAGACAGAGAAGTCCCCTACCATGACTCTACTGTAGTAGACAGAGAAGTCCC